>NW_027632615.1:1469757-1543451 GCF_902686455.1 Sciurus vulgaris
AATACTTGGGATCATTAATGATTTTTAAAAACTTAAAATGTGTTCCAAGATCCAATAATTTAAAATCCACCTCTGAAATGGGGTCCCTTTATATGCTTGCTGCCATGACTGCATTTATTATGTGCTTAGTAATTTACTTGGTAGTTATTTACTTATATAATTTTGGGCAATCTGATTAAGAAACTTGAGAGTAAAACAAAATTAGTTGTTCTTTTTGTTTTGAGTAAATAGTTTCTACTAGAAGAAAAAACTTTGTAGATTAGCTTTGTAATTTTTGTTACTCTCAGAATAGTTTGATAGAACTTAGTTTTCAAAAACCCATGCAGTTTTCCAAAATAGCATTTTTAATTTTTCACAAATTATTTCAATAGATTAATTTTTGAAAAATTTCATAAATTTTGTAAGTATGAGTATTTCAGGTAATTACTCAGTAATAGATTAATAATTTACTTTTTAAATGGTGAATTTTTCTTTGGCAATTTGTATACTTCTACCCTATTAGTATTTTAATTTTTGTTTGAGGTGTACATTCCTATTTGTCTTTTCTTCCTTAAAAAGGAAATGAGTAGGCCAACTATGTTTAAACAAAAAATGACAAGTTATTTACATAAGCTTCCAAAGATTATAGTATTTTTAAAGAGTTTATGTTGTTATTTTCCTCTTAATTTTCCCCAACCCTCCTCTGTTTGTCAAACTGCATTTACTGCTCTTTGACATAATCACAAAATGAATGGCTACAACAGAAACATTCATGAGTATCTGAAATGCAAAAGGAATGTCAAGCAACATCAAAAATCCACTTTTGTCTGGGAATACTGAGTGTTTTAAATTTTGCCTCTAACTTATTTAAAGGAATCAAAGAAAATTTTATCTTCTCACAGGTCACAAGGAAATTCTGATTACTGCCAGATGCATTGATGCATGCCTGCAATCCCAGTGGTTTGGGAGACAGAAACAGAATGATTGCAAATTCAATAACAACCTCAGCAAGATAGCGAACACTTAAACAATTTAGCAAGACACTGACTCAAAATAATAGCTTACTTGTAAAGTGGCCCTGGGTTAAATCTCCAGTACCAAAAAAAAAAAAAAAAAAAAAAAAAGAAGAAAGAAAGAAACAAAAAAGAGAGAAAAGAAATTCTGATTTTCCAAGAGATAATACAATCAACATTGTTGCTTTTGCTATTTATTTATTTTATTGCATAGTAAATACACTTAAGGCTTCAAATAAGTGAGGGTCGATCAGTTTGAGTCTTTACAATTGCAAACTGAAATGTGTCGGTGAAAATGGGTTGTATGTAAAACGGGTGCTGTTTTCCAGTGTTGATTCATTTTGTGAGGAGTGGAGAAGAGAAAAGAAAGAGGGGAGAGGATTCTGAATTGGTTTATTTTGTTTGTTTGGAATTTCTACAATCTACCAGTGCTGCTGTGGACTTGAACACAGGTCTCCAGCTTGAGGGGCAGGCACTCTAAATGATGGGCTATATCCCCAGCACATACCATCCTCTGAGTTACAACACTTGATCACCTACAGTTCTAAATTGTAAATGTATGCAGGCAAGCAATCATGACCAAGCCAAACAATGCCTAAGGAATTCTTAATTCACTTTTTCACAAAAATCCAGCAAGGAAATTTTTTTGCATGTCAATAACCAAGACTAGCAGTGTGTCCTGAGGGAAAGATATTTTCCCTCTTCACTTGAGGAGGAAAATGGATGTAGGAGATGCCTGAGCAGAAAATTTTTATCACGGATCCAAGGACACCAGGAACAGGGATAGAGGCAGGAATATATGGGATTAAGAATATGCTGAGTTGGTAACTATGAATGTAGATTTTAGGGATCATTCACACATGCACACCTAGCCATTATATTCGCAAACTACTGACACTTTCCTCAACCCTATTTTTTTCTTATTTTTTCTTTGTCATTTTTTTGTTGGAAAAATTCTAAACTGAAGAGAACCTTGCATAACGGATAAGCCAGTTCAGGTGATGGATCTTGCCCATCCTCTCAGGAAAGGGTGAGGCAGAGGAACTGGTTCCTCCTGTGTTATGCCTGTTTCCATTAGTGAGATTGTGCTTCAGTAATTTAGCCAGATGCTGTTGGGATATAAACAGGCAAAAGCAAGAGGTGATGCCTCATGGGGTGTGGGGTCCCAGAAGCAAAACGTGGTGTCAAAAAGAAAACATTCATCATCCAATTTCAATCTTCTGCTGATTATGATTTCAGTTATTCCTCTCAAGATTCATTACAGAGAGATAGGTGGCAGAAAGTCAGATCCTTGATCCTTCATTCATTCAGGTGCATTCAATACCACTCAGAAAAACGCATCAATTGCTTACCTGTTCTCCTGTGACATGGAACCATTCATGGTAGATCTCCTCTAATCAAAGGGGAGGGAGCAGGCATTGGGCATCTAGGTTGTGAAGGGTGCAGGGCTTCTAGAATCCGGTAGGAGAAGGCAATTGGTTGCATTCCCAAAAGGGTTTGTGAAGCCTTGGACAATATGAACTTTGATGAGTGGTTTATATGACATGGCCTGAACCAGAGATTCCACCTGAGGTCACAGAGGAGTGGCCTGAGAACACAGTGGTGTCACAGTTCCCATGACAACCAGAGACCATTCTGCTCCTAGCCTATTCAAGCCAACATTCAAGACAAGCACCGGCTCAGCTGTGAGGGTAAGAGGATAGACAAAGGGAGCGGCTACCAGGGTTCTCCGTTTTTAAAGAAGTAATACTATCCTTGTTGCCTGTTCAATGAGAAACCAGGCTTTAAGAGGCATATAGCCCCGTGGGCGATAAATCCCTCCATGTCCAGGTAAGTCAAAGGTTCCCACTGAAGCATGACAGCTCTCACTTCCACCCAGGTCTACTAGGTGGTGCCCTGCTCCATGGACCGCACCATTCATGCTGAGAGCCCGCTCACCTGGCTCCAACTGCAGGCCATAAGCCCCCACAAGTTCCAGTGTAACAAGCTGGGACCCAGGGGTGCCTGAGAGGACATAGCTCAACAAGATTTGCACCGGCACCAGTGGATTTGCTCTCTGACCACACTCCTCCAGAACTGGGAAAACCTGGGTCTTCTTCAGAGGCAGGAAACTAGCCTAGAGGCTTGGCAGTGACACAGAGTAATGAGTGGTGAGTGCACAGCTCAGTACAGCATGAAGAGCAGCGCCCTGGCTTAAGTGATCATTGAATTGGAACACATCACATTCCATCTGTCCGGTTTCCCCTCCTAAACTACAAAGTCTGGAAAGGAAACAGCTGTTACGTGGAATGTCCATGTTCCATGTGAATGTGTGTGGCTCCTCTGGTGGCTCACAAAGACAGGAGGGAATCTTTACTCAGCATGTTGGACAGAGGACAGGACTAACCTAACAAGCAAGGAGAGTTGTGTGCTCACTCCCAACTGCGAGGCCCCTCCTACTTGGCTGCTGCATTAAGACTAGGCTGTACCCAGACACTTAACTGCTCGATTTCTTCAGGGGCACATCAAATCTCCTCAAGATGCAGAAAAGTCTGACCAATCTGTATTCACACAATGGTTCGTCTTCTTGACCAGACAAATGCCCCTCTGTCGCAAGGGCCTGTGAGATATTGCCAGGATTCCTCTAACCATCCCCAGGAGGGAGCAAACTACAAGCCCGCAAATGAAATAACAGCCTGGTTATGGAATGAGGAGCACAGTTTCACAGGGCATAACACCAGGTTTGAAAAAAGACCATAATGAACATGGAATGGGGCAAAACTTCCAAGCTGAATATTCAAAAGGGGAGAGTAAGGACGTTTTGGGGGCAAGAAAAGCTGGAGGTTGTTCATGCTGGCAAAAAACTTTGGAGAAGAGACACTACGAAACTCGCCATTGTTCATGGTCATCCCACACACTCTGCGACATATATTCAGACTCATCATACACTACAAATGCAGGAAATAGTTTTTGCTCTTTCATTCTGTATGCTACCATGAACACCAGCCCTAATTTCTTTTGAAAGTACATCAATGCCCTTGCAAATTCCTGTCTCTTTTCTGTAGCTCCCAAGGGACAGTCACATATACGTATTCTGATTCCTATTTTTTGTGGCACAAGATCCATAAGCAAAGACTTTCCTAACATCACAGCACCTACCCCATGATCTACAATTTAAACCAATTGATCCTGGGATATGCAACTCTAATCCCGGTTCTCCAAATGAAGAGTGCACCACAATCTCAGAAATTTAATCCCCAATAGTTCTATGAATATTCAAGTTTGAGAACCCTACTTCGGCAAAACCTGAATATCAAAACCGAAGTGGTTCCATAATAGCCAACATTATAATTCAATTACTGAAAAGGAAAAGCATTCCTCAAGCATTTGCAAATTGTAAAATCCATTTTCTTTCTTGACATGTTTCTATCCACCGCCAAGTGCCATATGCCTAATGTCTCTTATTTTCTTCTTCTGGTGTGAGTTCTAGCATACAATGGTTCTTGTGTCATTCCTTACCATCCAAAGCACAATGCATTAATTCCCAGATCCCCGGTGAACATGAGAGCAACTCGCAACCCGAGTTGTTGTTATGCTTCACCCAATTCTACACTGCATCTCTTGAGGGGGTCCATCCATTTTAACAAGTGTCTAAAAAAGTGCTCCATTTCTCTTGAAACTGGAGCTCCAACAATATTGGTTGAGTGGATTGTGAAGCTCCTGTGACCCTCCTGAATGCTCTCCATAGAGGCTAACTTTGATTCAGCCCCAAATCCTATCTTTGTCCATCACAATGCCACATGCAAGCCCCAGAAAGCCGACTGTCAGAGAAAGTCCAGGAACAAGTGCAGTGGCCTTTTGTGTTCACCTCTTGGTTTTCCAGTTGACATTGAGGTTCACGTGGAAAGTGCTCAGGTGTGGAAGTCCCCTTCATTGGCAGAGAAAATGGGAGTGTTTCCAAGATGCCTGGATAGTTTCAGGTACAAATGTTGATGTCGTTTTGAATTTCCTGCCACCAAAACCTGGTGAACAATATGCAGTCAAAGAAGGTTATGAAGAATGACTCGCATAAGAATCCTCATGAGAGACATTTAATCTCTATCCTAAGGAGCATGGAGTGAGGTCATGGAAGTAGTAATCTGAAGAAATGCAGGTGAGTGGGCGTGATGGCTCCCTTGAAGCAGATTTGCAAACTGAAGGGTGGCACTGGAAATGGGTTGCATGCAAAATGGGTGCTGTTTTCCATTGTTGATTCATTTTGGGAGGAGTGGAGGAGAGAAAAGAAAGACAGGAGAGGATTCTGAATTGATTTCTGTTTGTTTGGAACTTCTGCAATCTACCAAGGTTGGGAAATAGAACCCGGGTCTGGTGTTTGAGAGGCAGGCACTCTACATAATGGGCTATATCACCAGCACAGGACCGGCCTCTGAGTTACAACACTTGATCACTTATGCTCCTACTTTGTGCAAATGTATTCAGGCAAGCAATCATGACCAAGCCAAACAATGCCTAAGGAATTCTTAATTCTCTTGTTCACAAAAATCCAGTAAGGAACTTTTTTGTATGTCAATACCCTATAATAGCAGTGTGTCCAGAGGGAAAGATATTTTCCCTTTTCAATTAAGGAGGGAAATGGATGTAGCTGATGCCAGAGCAGAAAATTTTTATTAAGGATCCAAGGATGCCAGGAGAAGGGGCAGAGGCAGGACTATTTGGGATTGAGAATGTGCTCAATTGGTGACTATGAATGTAGATTTGGGGAATCATTTACACATGCATACCTAGCCATTATATTCCCAATCTACTGACACTTTCCTCGATCCTATTTTTTTCTTAATTTTCCTTTTGTCAATTTTTTTTTTTTTGAAAAATTCTAAACAGCAGAGAGGTGTGGATAATGGACAAGCCAGTTCAGGAGATGGATCTTACCCATCCTCTCAGGAAAGGGTGAGGAAGAGGAAGTGGTTCCTCCTGTGTTATGTCTTTTTCCATCAGTGAGTGTGTGCTTCAGTAATTTAGCCAGATGCTGTTGGGGATGTAAACAGGCAAATGCGAGTGGTGATGCCTCACGTGGTGTCAAAAAGAAAACATTCCTCGTCCAATTTATATCTTCTGCTCATTATGATTTCAGTTATTCCTCTCAAGATTCATTACAGAGAGATAAGTGGCAGAAAGTCAGATCATTTTTACTTCATTCATTCAGGTGCATTCAATTCCACTCAGAGAAATGCATCAATTACTTACCAGTTCTCCTGTGACATGGAACCTTTCATGGTAGATCTCCTCTAATCAAAGGGGAGGGAGCAGGCATTGGGCATCTAGGTTGTGAAGGGTGTGGGGCTTCTAGGCTCTGGTAGGAGAAGGCACATATTTGCACTCCCCAGAGGGTTATGAAGTCTTGGGCATTATGAACTTTGATGAGTGGTTTATATGACATGGCCTGCACTGCAGATTCCACCTGAGATCACTGAGGAGTGGCCTGAGAACACAGTGGCGTATCAGTTCCCATGACAATCAGAGACCATGCTGTACCTAGCCCCTTCAAACCAACATTCAAGACAAGCACCGGCTCAGCTGTGAGGGTAAGAGGATAGATGAAGGGAGCAGCTGCCAAAGTCCTGCATTTTTAAAGAATCTTTGTTGACCAAAGATTCATTGCAAAGAGATAAGTGGCAGAAAGTCAGATCCTTTTTCCTTCATTCATTCAGGTGCATTCAATTCCACTCAGTAAAATGCATCAATTGCTTACCAGTTCTCCTGTGACATGAGAACCATACATGGGAGATCTCCTCTAATCAAAGGGGAGGAAGCAGGCATTGGGCAGCTAGGTTGTGCATGGCATGGGGTTTCTAGGCTCCAGTAGGAGAAGGCACATTGTTGCACTCCCCAGAGGGTTTGTGAAGCCTTGGGCAATATGAACTTTGAGGAGTGACACACGTGACATAGCCTGCAACAAAGATTCCACCTGAGGTCACAGACCAGCGGCCTGGGAACACAGTGGCATCACATTCTCATGACATCCAGGGACCATTCCGCTTCTAGCTGCTCAAGCCAACATTCAAGACAAGCACTGGCTCAGCTGTGAGGGTAAGAGGATAGACAAAGGAAACAGCTGCGAAGGTCCTGCGTTTTTAAAGAATTAATACCATTCTTGTTGCCTGGTGAGGTAGAAACCAGGCTGTAAGCACTATGCAGCCCCGTGGGCGATAAATCTCTCCATATCCAGTCTAGTCAAGGGTTCCCATTGAAGCCTGACTGCTCACCCTTTCACCCGAGCCTGCTAGGTGGCGCCGTTTCAATGGCCCGCACCATTTATTCTGTGAGCCCGCTCACCAGGCTCCTGCTGTAGTCCATAAGCCCTCACAAGTTCCAGTGTAACAAGCTGGGACCCAGGGGTGCCTGAGATGTATCTCAACAAGCTTAGCATCAGCACCAGTGGATTTGCTCTCTTACCACACTCCTCCAGGACTGGGAAAATCTGGGTCTTCTTCAGAGGCAGGAAACTAGCCTAGAGGCCTAGCAGTCACACAGAGTAATGGGTAGTGAGTGCTCAGGCCAGTACAGCATGAAGAGCAGTGCCCTGGCTTAAGTGATCATTGAATTGGGACACATCACATTCCATCTGTCAGGTTTCCCTTCCTAACCTACAAAGTTTGGAAAGGAGACAGCTGTTATGTGGGATGTCCGTGTTCCACATGAACGTGTGGGGCTCCTCTAGTTGCTCACAAAGAGAGCAGGGAATCATTCTCTCAGCATGTTGGACGGAGGTCAGGAGGAACCTAACAAGCAAGGAGAATTGTGTGCTTACTCCAACTGTGAGGCCCCTCCTCCTTGGCTGCTGCATTAAGAGTATACTGTACCCAGATACTTACCTACTGGGATTTCTCCAGGGGCACATCAAATCTCCTCAAGATGCAGAAAAGTCTGGTCAATCTGTATTCACACAATGATTTGTCTTCTTGACCAGACAAATGCCTCTCTGTCACAAGGGTCTGTGGGATATTGCCAGGAGTCCTCTAACCATCCTCGAGATGGAGCAGACTACAAGCCAAAGAATGAAATAACAGCCTGGTGATGGCATGGTGAGCACAGATACACAGGGCATAACACCAGGTTTGAACAAAGACCATGCTGAATGTGGAATGGGGCAAAGCTTCCAAGCTGAATATTCAAAAGGGGAGAGTAAGGACGTTTTTGGGGCAAGAAAAGCTGGAGGTTGTTCATGCTGGAAAAAAAACTTTGGAGAAGAGACACTATATAACTCGCCATTGTTTATGGTCAACGCTCAATGTCTACAACATATATTCAGGCTCATCATACACTACAAATGCAGGAAGTAGTTATTGCCCTTTCATTCTGTATATTCACCTAAGAATACCCATCTTTTGGCAGAATGAATTCTTTACAGCCTAATTTTCTTTTCTTCAATGTCTATAGCAGTGTGTCTATTTTCCCAGACCTCTTTGCTTCTGCTGAGGCTTCTTTGGGAGCTGCTGTTTTGTAGTCTATTTGGGACAGGAGAGATGGTCTAGTAGTAACTTAAAATAATTATTTGGGTATAGTTACATAGAGGAGGGGAAGTGTTGCCTTTGTATCAAATCCCAAAATTTACTTAATAATCTTCTATTTTTTTGAAAGATAATATCTGCTAGATACCTGAAAGAAAATTCTAATTTTCTGTCAGAATTCCATTGAATTCTTGGTATTACTTAATTCCAGTGTGTTCAGGGCCATTTTTTATTTGTTTTTGATACCAGTGATTGATCCCAGTTGTGTTTCACCACTGAATCACATCTCTAAACTTTTTTAACACTTTGAGATGGGGCCTTAGTAATTTGCTTATTTTCTTGCTTTACTCTTAGGACCTTGCTACATAGCTAAGGCTACTTTTGAACTACTGATCCTTGTTAGCATGACCAGCTCAGTGTGTTCACTTTTCAGATAGAAGAGCCTTGCCATTATGTTTGCCAGTGATATTTAGAAATAAAATATGTTCCCTATGCATCTTCATGGGTGGTTTATGGGTTATGTTTTTCTGTGAAGGGAGGGGTGGTACCGGGAATTGAACCAAGGTCTACTCTGCCATTGGGCTATATACCTAGTTCTTTTTAGTTTTCATTTTGAAACAGTCGTGGTAAAATGCTGGCTTTTGGTTTGGTGATTCTCCTACTTCAATTGACCAGGTAGCATGAGTCACTTTAACGGACTAGGACACTATTTCTTTCTCTTTTCTTTTTCTTTTTTTTTTGGTACTAGAGATTGAGGCTAAGGGTATTTAAACACTGAGCAACATCCCCAGTCCTTTTTACTTATTTTTATTTTGAGAAAGGGTCTCGCTAAGTTTCTCAGGACCTGACTAAGTAACTGAGGCAAGCTTTGAGTTTACAATCCTTCTGACCCAGCCTCCAAGCCTCTGGGATTGTAAACATGTACCACAACATTTGGCTAGGACATATTCTTTTTAAAATATCAGTTACTGATCAACCTTTATTTTATACATTAATTTATGTGTAGTTCTGAGAATTGAACCCAGTGCCTCACACATGGAAGGCAAGTGGTCTACCACTGAGCCACAACCTAAACCACAGGACATATTCGTAATGAGTATTTGACTACAAGACATACCTCTTTTTAAAAAATGTTATAAATCAAAGAAAATGAACCTACTCTTTTGAGAACTGGCTACTATTTTAGACTGCAAATTTTCTGAAATATTTTAATATTATTTATTAAAGCTTAGTTTATAACCTGGTGAAATGCTTACAATATCTAATTGTTTTCAAGTAGTATATATTGTTTCCTTTAATAACATTCCCTTTTACAATAGTAACTTTGACAGGTAGTAAAGAAGAAAAAATAGAAACTGTTGAATATCTTCTTCATCAGACTTTCTTGATAAAATACTTGAGGGCATCATAATAGACATTGAAGAGACTGCAGGTAGCAAGGACTACCACAATCTGATATTGCATATTCCCATGTTTTCATTAATAACTTTGAGAGAAATTCTGCATATTTTTGATAAATGCCTGATAATTGCTTCCATCACATTCTTATGTAGTTTGTTTGTTGCTGTTAGCATAAAATTATTTTAACTAAAGAGAAATGTAGAATTTTTTCTAAAGCACCTGCAAGAATAGAGAATTTGGAGCCCATAAGATTTTTAAATATTTAATTTTCAAAAAATTTTCAAAAATTAATTCATATCATTTCCCCTAATATCTAAATATAAAATTAATGTATGAAGCAGCAATTCTGTTTCTAGGGTTATACTCAAAAACTTTGAAACAGTTTTACAAAGTCTTGTTAATATTATTTGCCATTTATAACTAAATATCTTATTTTTGGTACCAGGGATTGAACCCAGGGACACTTATACACTGACACACATCCTCAGCCTTTTTTATATTTTATTTTAAGGGAGGGTCTTGCTGAGTTACTTAGAGACTGATTAGGTTGCTGTGGTTGGCTTTGAACTTGCGATCCTTTTGCCTCTGCCTCTTGAATCACTGGGATTATAGGGATGGACCACTGCACCTCGCCTAAATAACTTTGAAATATTATGTTTTAGGAATGTTTCTGCTTGGTAATAGACCCATGATTATTTAAAGATTCTTTATATTAAAATATTAAATTTGGGATAATAATTTCATATTCTCTATAAATGATACTTAAGTACTTTTGTTTAATTCACTAATTGACACAATTTTCTGGATGTCTCTCAATAGAAATATAAGTTCATTTAGGCAAGGATTATATCTTTTATATTCTATTGGATGCTTAATCATATGGTACAGGCTAGGTAGTAAATTCATGAAGGAATGGATGTAAACAATCTTGAGATAGTTAAAGTTAGCAAATGAATAAAATCATTATATTAATTTTGTGATGATCTAAATTTTATTATATGAGAGAGTGATAGATATTAGCTAAATTAAAATATTTTTATAAGTATTTTTCATAGAGATTATTTTAACTCTACTGGTTTGCATGAATAGTCCTAGACATGAGTTTATATGTAGTGACTTCTGTTACAACTTTAGTTTTCTGCTTTGCTTTCTCAATCCTTCCCATGTGATCCTGAATCTTGGGCAGGTGATGGAACAATTTTCAAATACTGTGAACTACAGAGCCCGTGGTGAAGACTGACAGGCCTCCACAATCTCACAGCACTCATTCCTTCCTCCACCAGTACACAGGGTCTTTCAAGAAATGCCCATTGCAGAGACCCCACAGTTTTACTGGAGGAAGCATTGGTTCCATCATGGCAATGCCCAGAAGTGGAAGCAGATTTAGTAATTTGATTATTTGTCTATTTTATCTAACTTTCTTATTGTAGAACATGCATGTTTTTAGGTTTTAGTTTGCCAGCCTTTATTATCTACTTTCACTTTGCAAGTTGGATTAATTGCCCAAGTCTGTTGTCTATTTCCTACCAGTTTTTGTAACTTTTTCTCATTGAATTATAGGGAGTCCTTACATTCCACATAAAGAAACTTTGTCAGCTTTACGTTTTGCAAACATCTTCTAGAATGTAGTAATTGTCCTAACACTTGTTATTGAAAGCACAGCATTTCCTGGTGCACTATGATCTTTGACATCATTGCATATTATGTCATTTGGATGACTAGAGTCCTCTACTAGGGATACATATAAAGTGTTGTAATAAATAAAATGGGCAAAAAGTAAGTGGTCTGCAAATCATAAGTCTTCAGAGAAGGAAGCACTTGAGATGGTCCTTGAAAGATGGGTAAGAATTTGTCAATTTGAAAATGAGTCTATGAATGAAGAGCATTCTAAGCAGAGGAAATTTCATGCAATAAACTCAGAGATAGGAATGTGAATGTTATGTTAGGAAAATTGTAACAGATAAAAAGGGTCGATATGTAATAATTTATTTTAAAAAAAGGATTTGAAGGGATAGAATAAACCAGAATATAAAAAGCATGAGCTATCCATTCAAGGAGTCTGAACCTCCTACGTAATAAAAAGTGTTTATTTAAACAAGGGCTGACATGATCACATATTTTTTTCAAATAATAGCTTCAGGAACAGTAGAGACAATGAACTATAGGGAGAGAGAGACAAGAGAAATGTAGATGAATTAGAAATTTATTCCAAATTAGGTACTGGGTGGCCACCATATGGAAAAAGAAAGTAGAACATAGACCCTAGAGGTAATGCTGAGAGAAGACAGACAGGACATGGTACCCAGCTAAACTTTGTGTCTCAGGGAGGAACAATTGATGATGACTTCTGTGGTTCTTATGGCTATTTATCTCCTTTCCATATATTATATCACAGGATATTTTATTCACAAAAGTTGTTTTAATTAGATATTCTAAAGTGAATAATTATTTTATTCTGTATACACTCTGAGCACATTGACAAAGTGTATCCAACTCGATTTTGGTACATGTGCGTGATCATCATAGTTATGCATATCACTGCTTAAAATATTTTAAATTACAT
Organism: Sciurus vulgaris; assembly: GCF_902686455.1. Lineage (NCBI taxonomy): Eukaryota > Metazoa > Chordata > Mammalia > Rodentia > Sciuridae > Sciurus > Sciurus vulgaris. Next base: position 1,482,201 of record NW_027632615.1, read on the forward strand.
TTTGTCACTTGATTTTCTGGCCAAAAGTTTTCTTGGCTATCAATTTTTATAAAAGATTTGTACTTAGATGAATTCTGAATTATGTTTGCCCTGATTAGGAGGAAAAAAATGATTTAATACCATGTGATAGCTTTTTGGGGGAATTACCAAACCCAGGGTCTCCAGCATAATAAGAAAGTGCTTTACGAATGAGCTCCATTCCAACCCACACAATGCACTTCTCAAAGCTGTCATTTAAAAACAGTTGTGTCTTGCAGTCTACATGTAACCCTATTATGAATGCTTAATGATTAGGGTTTTTATTATTGTCTGTTCCTATCCATTTACCATGCTTTTTGATATTGAAATGGCTTATAAATTTCAGAATAAACATGCCAGCTATATTTTGGTTTCTATCCATCCATTCTTTCCTTATCATTTACATTACTAAGCAGATCTTTTTTTTAAGTTCTTAAGAAAGAAATTTATTACTCAATTTTTTTAATTAAAAAACATAAATTCACACAGGGCAATGTTGTTTGATTCATTCTGTTATTTTTCCCTTCCCCCAACCACTCCCACAACTCTTTTCCCTCTATACAGTCCTTTCTTCCTCCATTCTTATGACCCTCCTTATCCCTAACCCTAAAGCTAACCCTAACCCTAATGCTAACCCCTCCTAACCCCAATTATATGTCCTCATCTGCTTATCAGCAAGATCATTCATCTGTTACATTTTTAAGATTGGTTTATCTCACTTAGCATGATATTCTCCAATTTCATCCATTTTCCTGCAAATGCCATAATTTTATCATTCTTCATGGCAGAATAATATTCCATTGTATATATATGCCACAGTTTCTTTAACCATTCACCAACTGAAGGGCATCTAGGTTGGTTCCACAATCTAGCTATGGTGAATTGAGCAGCTATGAACATTGATGTGGCTGTATCTCTGTAGTATGCTGATTTTAAAACCTTTAGGTATAGGCCAAGGAGTGGGATAGCTGGGTCAAATGGTGGGTCCATTCCAAGGTTTCTGAGGAATCTCCATACTGCTTTCCAGAGTGGCTGCACTAATTTGCAACCCCACCAGCAATGTATGAGTGTACCTTTTCCCCGCATCCTCGCCAACACCTATTGTTGCTTGTGTTCTTGATAATCACCATCCTAATTGGTGTGAGATGAAATCTTAGGGTAGTTTTGATTTGCATTTCTCTTATTACTAGAAATGCTGAATTTTTTTTATATATCTGTTGATTGCTTGTACATCTTCTTCTGTGAAGTACCTGTTCATATCCTTAGCCCATTTGTTGACTGGATTATTTGTATTCTTGGTGTAGAGTTTTTTGAGTTCTTTATAGATTCTGGAAATTAGTGCTCTATCTGAAGTATGAGTGGCAAAGATATTCTCCCACTGTGTAGGCTTTCTCTTCACATTACTGATAGTTTCCTTTGCTGAGAGAAAGCTTTTTAGTTTGAATCTATCCCAGTGGTTGATTCTAGCTTTTATTTCTTGTGCTATGGGAGTCCTGTTAAGGAAGTCTGATCCTAAGCCAACAAATTGAAGGTTTGGACCTACATTTTCTTCGATAATTTTCAGGGTCTTTGGTCTGATTCTGTGGTCCTTGATCCATTTTGAGTTGAGTTTTGTGCAGGGTGAGAGCTAAGGTTTTAATTTCATTCTGTTGCATACGTTTTTCCAGTTTTCCCAGAACCATTCGTTGAAGAGGCTATCTTTTCTCCACTGTATATTTTTGGCACCTTTGTCTAGTATGAGAAAGTTGTATTTATCTGGGTTTGTGTCCATGTCCTCATTATGCACCACTGATCTTCCTGTCTATTTTGGTACCAATACCATCCCGTTTTTGTTACTATTGCTTTGTAATAGAGTTGAAGATCTGGTATTGCGATACCCCGTTTCGCTCTTTCTACTGAGGATTGCTTTAGCTATTGTGGGTTTTTTATTCTTCTAGACGAATTTCATAATTGCTTGCTCTATTTCTGTAAGGTACATCATTGGGATTTTAACTGGATTTGCATTGAATCTGTATAGCACTTTGGGTAGTATGGCCATTTTGACAATATTAATTCTACCTATCCAATAACATGGAAGATCTTTCCATCTTCTAAGGATTTCTTTAATTTCTTTCTTTAGTGCTCTGTAGTTCTCATTGGAGAGATCTTTCACCTCTTTTGTGAGATTGATTCCCAAGTATTTTATTGTTTTTGATGCTCTTGTGAATGGGGTAGTTTTCCTAATTTCTATTTCTGAAGATTCATCACTTATTATAAAAATGCATTAATTTATGAGCAATAATCTTGTAACCTGCTACATTACTGAATTCACATATGAGTTCTCAGAGTTTTCTGGTGGAATTTCCAGGTTCCTCTAAATATATAATCACGTCATCAGCGAACAGGGATAGTTTGAGTTCTTCTTTTCCAATTCGTATCCCTTTAATTTCTTTTGTTTTTCTAATTGCTCTGGCTAGAGTCTCAATAATGATGTTGAATAGAAGTGGTGAAAGAGGGCATCCCTGCCTTGTTCAAGTTTTTAGGGGGAATGCTTTCAGTTTTTCACCATTTAGAATGATATTGGCCATGGGCTTAGTGTAGATGGCCTTTACAATGTTAAGGAATGTTCCCACCATCCCTATTTTTTCTAGTGTTTTGAGCATGAAGGGATGCTGTATTTTATTGAATGCTTTTGATGCATCTATTGAAATAATCCTGTGATTTTTAACTTTTAGCCTGTTGATATGGTGAATGACATTTATTGATTTCTGGATGTTGAACCAACCTTTCATCCCTGGGATAAAACCCACTTGATCGTGGTGCACTATCTTTTTAATATATTTTTGTATGCGATTTGCTAAAATTTTGTTGAGAATTTTTGCGTCAATGTTCATTAAGGATATTGGTCTGAAATTTTCTTTCCTCGATGCGTCTCTGTCTGGTTTAGGAATCAGGGTGATATTGGCTTCAAACAATGAGTTTGGGAGGGTTCCCTCCTCTTCTATTTCATGGAATACATTGAGAAGTATTGGAATGAGCTCTTCGTTAAAGGTCTTGTAGATCTTGGCTGACAACACAGATGGTCCCGGACTTTTCTTTGTTTTTAGGCTTTTGATGACCTCTTCTATTTCATTGCTTGAAATTGATTTACTTCAGTTGTGTACGTCCTCTTCGTTCAGTTTAGGTAATTCATATGTCTCTAGAAACTTGTTGATGTCTTCGAGGTTTTCTGTTTCTTTGGAGTATAGATTTTCAAAATAGCTTCTAACTATATTTTGTGTTTCACTCTTGTCTGCTGTGATATTTCCTTGTTAATTCTGAATTTTAGTAATTTGAATTTTCTCCCTCTTTCTCTTTGTTAGTGTGGCAAAGGGTTTATCAATTTTATTTATTCTTTCAAGGAACCAACTATTTATTTTGTTAATTTTTCTGATTGTTTCTTTTGTTTCAATTTTGTTGATTTCGGCTCTGATTTTAACTATTCCCTGTCTTCTACTACTTTTGGTGTTAGTCTGCTGTTCTTTTTCTAGGGCTTTGAGCTGTAGTATTAAGTCGTTTATTTGTTGATTTCTACTTCTTTTGTTTAATATGCCCCATGAAATAAATCTTCCTCTAAGTAGTGCTTTCATAGTGTCCCAGAGATTTTGATATGTTGTGTCTTTTTTCTTGTTTACTTTTAAGAATTTTTTTTTAATTTCCCTTCTGATGTCTTCTGTTATCCATTCATTATATAATAGTGTATTATTTAATCTCCAGGTATTGGAGAAGTTTCTGTTTTTTATTCTGTCATTTATTTTTAATTTCTATCCATTATGATCTGATAGAGTACAAGGTAGTACTCTATCTTCTTGTATTTGCTAACAGTAGCTTTGTGGCATATAACATGGTCTATTTTAGAGAATGATCCATGTGCTGCTGAGAAGAAAGTGTATTCATTCTTTGTTGGATGGTATATTCTATATAAGTCGGTTAAGTGTAAATTGTTGATTGTGTTATTGAGATCTATGGTTTCTTTATTCAATTTTTGTTTGGAAGATCTATCCAGCGGTGAGAGAGTTGTGTTAAAATTGCCTAGTATTATCATGTTGTGGTCTATTTGATTTCTGGAATTGAGAAGGATTTGTTTAATGTACCTGGATGAGCCAATGTTCGGGGCATAGATATTTATGATTGTTATGTCTTGCTGATTTATGCTTCTCTTAAGCAGTATGTAATGTCCTTCTTTATCACTTCTGACTTGTTTTGGCTTGAAGTCCACATTATCTGAAATGAGGATGGATACTCCAGCTTTTTTGCTGTGTCCATGTGCATGGTATGTTTTTTCCCATCCTTTCACCTTTAGTAATGGGTATCTCTTTCTATGAGATGAGTCTCTTGCAGGCAGCATATTGTTGGATTTTTCTTTTTAATCCAATCTGCCAGTCTATGTCTTTTGATTGATGAGTTCAGGCCATTAACATTCATGCTTATTATTGTGATATGATTTGTATTCCCAGTCATTTGACTCATTTTTGTTTTTTGACATGATTTGGTTTCTCCTTTATTTCTCTATTACTTTAGTCTAGTTCCTCCTATTGCTGATTTGCATCATTGATTTTCATCTCTTCCTCATGGAATATTTTGCTGAGAATGTTCTGTAGTGCTGGCTTTCTTTTTGTAAACTCCTTTAGCTTTTGTTTATCATGGAAGGATCTTATTTTATCATTAAATCTGAATGTATGTTTTGCTGGGTATAAAATTCTTGTTTGGCATCCGTTTTCTTTCAGGGTTTGGTAAATGTTGTTTCAGGCCCTTCTAGCTTTTAGGGTCTGGATTGAAAAATCTGCTGCTATTCTTATTGGTTTCCCCCTGAATGTAATTTGATTCCTTTCTCTCATGGCCTTTAAAATTCTGTCTTTATTTTGTATATTAGGTATTTTCATAATAATGTGCCTTGATGTGGGTCTGTTGTAATTTTGTATATTTGGAGTCCTATAAGCCTCTTGTACTTGGTTTTCCATTTCATTCTTCAGATTGGGAAATTTTCTGATATTATTTTATTGAATAGATTGCTCATTCCTTTGGTTTGTTTCCATAAACCTTCCTCAATCCCAATCATTCTTAAATTTGGCCTTTTCATGATATCCCATAATTCTTGTAGACTCTGTTCATGATTTCTTACCATCTTCTCTGTTTGGTCAACTTTGTTTTCAATATTAAATATTTTTTCTTCAATGTCTGATGTTCTGTCTTCCAGGTGTTCTATCCTATTGGTTATGCTTTCTATTGAGTTTTTAACTTGGTTTATTGTTTCCTTCATTTCAAGGATTTCTGTTTTTTTTTTTTTTTCAGGATCTCTAACTCTTTATAGAAATGATCTCTTGCTTCCCATATTTGCTCTTTTAACTGTTGATTGGTGCAATCATTTAATGCCTGCATTTTCACTTTCATCTCCTCCTTCAATGCCTGCATTTGCTCTTTCATCTCCTCGTTTGCTTCCCTGATTATTTTAATTATGTATATTCTGAACTCCCTTTCTGACATTTTTTCTGCTGTGCTCTCATTGGGTTTTATTTGTTGGAGGCCGCTGCCCTGTATGGCCTGCAGTGGTGGCTGGCCTCGCCCTATGGCGCTGAGAAGCCCAGCTGCAAGTGCTTTCTATTGGCTGACTGATCTCCTCCGCATCCGTGCTTAGCTCGTGATCAGTACATGTCCTCATTACCCACCATTTAGTCTCCACGAGCCAAACACCTGACCCATTAAGGTGATTGGCTGATATATCCCATGAAGCTGCGTACTTTGCATGGTGGGGAGAGCAAGCAAGGCAGAGCAAGCAAGGCAGAGCAAGCAAGGCAAGGAGGGCAGGCAGCAGCTACGGGACGAGAAAAGAGGAGAGGCGGCCGCGGCGCGACGAGAGAGGAAGAAGAGAGAAGTGACAGCTGCACGAGAGAAAAGGAGAGAGAAAACTGCACGACAAGAGAAGAAGGAGAGAGAGAGCTGCGTGGCAAGAGAAGAAAAAGAAGACGGCGGCGGTGGAGGAGGAGGAAGAACCAGGCACTCGGCTCAGAAGCTCTCCCATAAAAATAAAGACCTTAAAACTTCATTTGAGAGCCGAGTCTTCATTGTACTCGCTGGACGAGGCATTTATTAATATATTATCTAGGTTTTTTTTGGGATATTTTCTTCCCTTGTTTTCTCATATTGGTTAGATATCAGTGGGATTCTGTGATATTGTAGATTTCCTCTATTGGCTTATTGTTGAAAACCGCTGTTGTTTGCCAATGGGCTACTTAAAGGGGCTCGCACCACTCTTACGAAAGACCGCGGATTCTTTGCCCAGCGGCTCCAAGTGGCTCCGCTTACAGAAAGCTGCTTCTTGCACTTTCAGCCTGACCAGTGGGACAGAAGACACGTACTCTTTAGAAGTTCATGAAGCAGCTTCCTTTTAATTCAAATAACACCCTAAATATATAAGCAATCTCATGCATAAGCAATTTTAACCAGATATGTCCATCCACTCCTTTTAAAGGTCAAACAGTCACTCTCTGGAGCATACATACAAATTATATCTGTCCACGTGCTAGGCAGCTGAACTGATTAGCATACATCCAATTGTAAATGCTTTCTGCCTTTCTCCATGCATATTCAGAATGCTGTTTGCTCTCATCCATTCACCACCTTTGGATGCATGTGGCATAATCCTGGGCCCTGGGTTCCGCCCACCACAACTCCCCCTTTCTGTTTATAAAAAGAGCTGTGCCTGTCTTAGGTTGTCCACGGCAGAGCAACATCCTTACCCATCATTGGACAATGAGGCTCTAGCCCTCATTTCCTGTCTTAGGTTGGTATGAGCTCCCAATGAATCTTACCCATCATTGGCTACCTGTCCAGCATAATAAACCAGACTTGGGGGGATGGGCCATCATCAATTGCAATGAGAGCTTGGCGAATAATGGCTGTTTTGCTGCGCGGATGTATATGCATTTTGTATATGCACAGGACAGATACAACACACAAGAGACCTCCCCTGAACAAAACTTAAAACATTCTTTACTCTGTAGAACAGCAGACTGCAGAAATGTGGCCAAATGTTGTAAAAATAGGAGGATATAGAATAGAGGAGTTGGTAAGTGGTAGAGGATAGGGCCACATCTACTATCCCCCATAGTTCACATGGTTCTCCTCCATAAATTTGGTGAGAATTCACCAGAACCATCAGTGGGAGAAGTCTCCTCATCTTCTTCCTGTTTTTGGATCTCTCTTGAGGCCTTGACCAATCTCTCCGGCACCCAAATCGGCAATTGTGCATCCCATGGGAAAACACAAACAGACCCTCGGGTCCAGATTAATACCGGATCTGGGCCTTTCCATTGTCCTGATCAGCAGCCAATCCACCCTCAGGATCAAGATTTAACAAATTTAAAATGAACAAGACAAGAGACAATTTGTCTTTTGGGGATCTGTGTGATGCCCCTATTCTCCCTTTTTGTTTATAAAGCATGTTTTTAAGCATTAAAAGGGCACGCTCAACAATGCTTTGTCCAGTAGGATTATAGGGAATTCCTGTGACATGTTGAATATCAAAGGTGGAACAAAATTGTGTAAAGGCCTGGGACATATATCCAGGATCATTATCTGTTTTAATTTGTTTGGGAACTCCTAGGATGGAGAAAGAGTGTAAACACTGTGTTATTACATCTTTGTTTTTTTTCTCCAGTAAGCCCAGAGGCCATAATAAATCCTAAAAAGGTATCAATAGACACATGAATGAATTGTAGTTTTCCAAATTCTGAATAATGAGTTACATCCATTAGCCAAATATGATTGGGATGAAGCCCTTTTGGATTTACTCCTAACAAGGGGTTAGGAATAAATGTAACACATTTAGCACAAGACTTGACTATGTCCCAAGCTGTTGCCTTAGTAATTTTATAGAGTGTGCGTAGAGTGGAAGCATTTATGTAAAATTTGGAATGAAAAATTTTTGCATTTTCAAGCGTATTAAAGATGTGTGGGTCTCTGGTGGCCATGTCTGTTAAATCATTGTGTAAACTTAAAGGACCTGGGAGGCCAGTATGAGCCCTAACATGCCCAATAAAAAAAGGATTTTTTCTGTCTCAAATAAGTTTTTGTAAACTTTGCAAATATTTAGTAATAGTGGAGGTGAGGGAAATCATACCAGTTAATTCTAAATTTTGAACAGCATTAACAACATATTTGCTATCAGAGAATAGGTTAAAAGGCTCATGGTGGGTTTAGAATATTTCTATAGCTACTAATAGTTCCATTTGTTGTGCAGATAGAGTATTAAACAACAATGTTTCTGTAACATTATCTATAGTAATAGCAACCATACCATTTTTTGATCCATCAGTAAATATAAGGGTAGTTCCTGTAATAGGTTCTTTTTGGGTGACTTTAGGAAAAATTATAAGATGTTGACTCCAAAATTGGAGAAAAGGATCAGATGGCAAATGATTGTCAAATACAGCAGAAGTACTAGTAAAGACTACCACCCATGAATTTGAATTATTAATAAGATATTGTATCTGATCTGTAGTATATGGAGTAGTGATAGTTGAGGAATGTGATCCAAAGGTGGAAAGGGATACTTTTAATGCCTTAAGGATTAATTCTGCCACAGATTCAGTAAACAAGGCTAAGACCTTGTTAGGGGCATAATTCATGTGAACGCATAGAATAGGACCCTTTTGCCAAAACACTCCTGTGGGTAACTTATTTGTGGCCAAGACAATGAATGATAAAGGCTTAGTTAGGTCAATATGATCAAGATGAGCCTTATCCATAGCTGTTTTAACAAGCTTGAGAGCTGTTTGAGCCTTAGGGGTAAGCACTCACTTAGAAAGAGGGTCAGAATCACCTTTAAGAATATCAAACAGGGGGCCCAAACTTGAGGTGGGTAAATGAAGGTAAGGTCTAATCCAATTAATATCACTGAAAAGTTGTTGAAAATCATTTAAAGTTCTAAGCTCATCCACCTGAACGGTAATTTTTGTGGGTTTAACCATAGTTTGATTTATGATACATCCCAGGAAGTTTTTGGTGTCTGTCCTTTGTACTATTAATGGCAATATGTAAGCCCCATCTTTCCAGTGACCTTAGTAAGGAATTATAACATTGTTCTAAGACAGGTTTTTCCTTATGAGCTAGCAAATTATCATCCATATAAGGATAGATTAAAAGTTTAGGTTTAATATGTTGATACACACCAGGGTAGAAATTAATCTGATGACCTTGCCCTTCATATGGTCCTTGGCCTGTCAGCATGTTTAGAATCCATTTAGGATTGTACACAACTGCATTACATCGGGCAGTATCAGAACATAACTCCTGGTTAGCCACCTTCCATTTTAATATGGCTGTGCTTTTGTTAGGATTGGAAGCCATACCCAATCCCCTTAATGTCTGATGTGCTTGTTTTTGTGGCAAGTCTTTGGGCAATTCTGTAATTTCGATAGTACTTCTGTGAACCCCAGTATCTAATAAGCCCTCAAAACTTTTGCCTTCTATCACTAACTTTGTCATAGGCCTATCTTTTAAACTCCACGTTAACATGACCATATTTTGGCCAGTAGAACCTAATCCTTTATTTCCCCTAATAATATTTTTGATGGATAGTGATCATAGCAACTGGGTAAGACCAACAATTGTGCTATGTGATCACCCTGAGCTATTATAGCTATACGTCTTGGTGAAGAAGCAAGGATTTTTATTTTTCCTGTAAAATCAGGGTCTATAACTCCAGGGACAATATTTAATCCTTTTGTAGCAGAAGAACTCTTCCCCAGAACTAGTCCCACTGTTCCTTTAGGTAATGGGCCAACAGCCGAAGTAGGTATTGTCTGTACTCCCATCTCTGGAGTTAATACTGCTCTGGCGGAGGCACAGAGGTCTATATCTAATATTTGATGATATCTCTGATTGTTTTGATCTTCAAATATGCGGAGTATTGGGAACACTGATCGAGATTCTACATCAGCCCGCTGTCTGGGGGCCTCCCCTGTGCAGCAAGTAAATGCTCCCTTACAACTTGAAAAAGGGAGATGATCTGGATAATATGCCAGAGGGCGAGGCACGGTAGGGGTTAAATGCCACTGAGGTAACTTCTTTTCCAGCTCTGTCTCAGATTGCTCCTGTTCCTCAGAGTCTGAACATCTACTTTCTCTTTCAGAAGCTTGATTTGATTGTTCTTTTTCTACAATTTCTAATATCTTTTCCCCTTCTCTTAACTGTTTTTGAGATTTTGGTTTTCTGGAAGTCAGACAAAAACGAACTAATGTACACAACGCTATAACAACAAAAAACAGAAACCAAACAAGGAAAGGTAACACAAACATTAATTTACACATATTTGTTATCGGACGTCCTTTTCTGCCACTTGGGACAGCCTTTCAGTATATTCTCTCTCTAGGAGAATCTTCTGTTAATAATCCCTCTCTAGGGGACTCTTTGGTTAAAACCTTAAGGTAAGCATTTCCTCAAATAGGGAAACCTCATTAATTACACTAGCGAAACTGTGGTAGTTCAAAATTTGGGGTCTTGAAATAGAACAAGGCAATAACTGCAGACTATTATCCAATCCATATGTATGGTAGGTTGACTACTTCAATTATGAATACTGAGGCTTTTTACCCTTTCAATATTCCAATATCAAGTATATTTTGAATCTTGGTCAATGTTCAACAATTTGTAACCAACTGTTTCTATTCCTAAACACTGTAGAATTGGAGAGTTTTAGAAGTTGAGGAAGAAATAAAATTTTAAGAATATATACTCAATTTATCATGGTTTCACTTGCAGTCAGAAATTGGATTTGGGAAAATGAAAGGCTGCATAAAATTGGAAAAGTTTGGAAAGTTATGTAAATTCTTATTTGAAAATGTAAGACTTTCTCATTCATCATCTAAGTGTATGGTTTTGCCAACTGTACAAAATTGTGAACATGACTGTCTAAAAAGTTATATCTTGCTATGAAAAGGTAACAAAATTAGGAGGATTGACACTTTCAATTCTTGAAAGTATCCTATCAGTTTGAGAGGAAATGAGTATTTTAATAGGCTTAAATTTTTTATTAAAACACAAAATAGTTTGAATCTATCCCAGTTGTTGATTCTTGCTTTTATTTCTTGGGCTATGGGAGTCCTGTTAAGGAAGTCTGATCCTAAGCCAACAAGTTGAAGGTTTGAGCCTACTTTTTCTTCTATAAGATGCAAGGCCTCTGTTCTGATTCTGAGGTCCTTGATCCATTTTGAGTTGAGTTTTGTGAAGGGTGAGATATAGGGGTTTAATTTCATTCTGTTGCATATGGTTTTCCAGTTTTCCCAGCAACATTTGTTGAAGAGGCTATCTTTTCTCCATAGATTCAAACTAAAAAACTTTCTCTCAGCAAAGGAAACTATCAGTAATGTGAAGAGAGAGCCCACAGAGTGGGAGAATATCTTTGCCACTCATACTTCAGATAGAGTGGTAATTTCCAGAATCTATAAAGAACTCAAAAAACTCTACACCAAGAATACAAATAATCCAATCAACAAATGGGCTAAGGAAATGAACAGGCACTTCACAGAGAAAGATGTACAAGCAATCAACAGATATATAAAAAAATGTTCAACATCTCTAGTAATAAGAGAAATGCAGATCAAAACTACCCTAAGATTTCATCTCACCCCAATTAGGATGGCGATTATCAAGAACACAAGAAACAATAGGTGTTGGCGAGGATGTGGGGAAAATGGTACACTCATACATTGCTGGTGGGGTTGCAAATTAATGCAGCCACTCTGGAAAGCAGTATGGAGATTCCTCAGAAAGCTTGGAATGGAACCACCATTTGACCCAGTTATCCCACTCCTTGGCCTATACCCAAAGGACTTAAAATCAGCATACTACAGAGATACAGCCACATCAATGTTCATAACTGCTCAATTCACCATAGCCAGATTGTGGAACCAACCTAGATGCCCTTCAGTTGATGAATGGATAAAGAAACTGTGGCATATATATATACACAATATTACTCCGCCATGAAGAATGATAAAATTATGGCATTTGCAGGCAAGTGGATGAAATTGGAGAGTATCATGCTAAGTGAAATAAGCCAATCTCAAAAAACTAAAGGACTAATGATGTCACTGATAAGCAGATGAGGACATATAATGGGGGTAGGGGGGTTAGCGTTAGGGTTAGGGTTAGGTTTAGGCTTAGGGATAAGGAGGGTGGTAAGAATGGAGGAAGGAAGGACTGTATAGAGGGAAAAGAGGGGTGGTGGGGGGGTGGGAGGGGTGGGGGGAGGGAAAAAATAACAATGAATCAAACAACATTGCCCTATGTAATTTTATGATTTTTAATAAAAAATTCAAAAATGAAAATAGGATTAGTAGGCATTAAAGAAAAAAAAATATTTTGCTTTCTTGGTAACATAACAGGCATCTATTTAGCTTCCTAAAAATCTCCTGTCTGTGCTGTCATGGGAAATTGCATGAGTTAAAATTTCTGAAAAATAACTTTAGAAATAAAAACATTTCATTGCAGGATAAGAAATCCTTCAAATATGTTTTTCTCTTAAACTTGTCACTACCTGTAATGCTACTAATGTAGAAACATTCTATCTTCCACAGTAATAAAGTGCAAGAAAATAATAAGTAAAAATTAATAATAAAAGAGTAAGAAATAAAAAAATTGAAGTAATAAATAATAAACAGAAGAAAGGAAAATAATAGAGAGTTGATAGGGAAGGTTCTGTTTTTTTAAAGAAATAATGTATAAAGATTTTGAAAAGTTTGGAAACCTGGGTAAAACATATTTTGATTTAACAGTATAATTATTCTTTCATTTAATGTGCTCAGTACACTTCAGTATTCATATACAATTACAGGAAAAGCACCTTTGAGTTTAGTACTATTGATTCAAATCTTATTTTAAAATAAAGCACAAAAAGTAAATTATTATTGCTTTATACTTTTAAGAACTTTTTTGGTCTTATAGAAACATGGTAACTATGTGTATGTAACTGAAAGTGATCTTTGCCATGAGAAAATTTAATACTGGACATTGTGGAGTTTTCTTTGCAAGATGGAATTTAGCATGCTTAGAAATTAGAAATTCAGTTAGGGCTCTTTATTGTTCTTTATTGTTACTCTCTTATAATACTCTTGACTTGTTCTTTCAAAATATGTTTTATAGGGCACATATGCAACAGTTCATAAAGGAGGAAGTAAGCTGACAGAGAATTTTGTGGCATTAAAAGAAATCTGTTTGGAACACAAAGAAGGCACACCCAGTACAGCTATAAGAGAAGGTATATTTATTTAGACTATTTTAAAACCAAAGCTGTATAAGAGTAATTTTAATAAATAAATGCAGATAGAAATAATAAGTAACTGGAAGATATAATTAGACCTTTAAAAATTATTTCTGAAACTAACATTCAGTAGAAATAAATTAATATTCTTAATGTATAGTGAAGTATTATGAAGTCATTAAAGGTATGGACAGATAAATATATGATAGGGAAATTTTAGATATTGATACATGAGAAGCATGAGAACTATAAATTAGCTGTGTATATTAACTATAATAAATAAATGAACTATATATAAACATGTCATGATACCATTTTATTTAAAATTGAATTATTCAAAATTTGTTTGATTCAGACATGTGGTAAATGCCTTCAATCCTGGTGGCTCAAGATGCCAAGGCAGGATGTCAGGTTTGAAGCCAATCTCAGCAATTTATATAGGATCTAAGCAACTTAGCTAGACACTGCCTCAAAATAAAAATTAAAGAAAAAGCAGAGGGCCTAGGGATGTGGCTCAGGTTCAATCCCTGATACCAAAACAAATAAATAAGTAGATAAATAATGTTTGAGACAAATGATTAGCAACATAGCAGAACTGTATAGTTCTGTATAGCAACTGTATAGCAACATACCTTCAACTGTATATAAATTAATCTCAGAGGCTCATAAAGTTAACATTAAAAAAAAGCAGAGGATGGTGAGTTGTAATATTAGAGACAAACTTGGGTACTATAATATCAAACTCAAAATCCCTAAAATGGTAAAAGTTGATACCTTCAGTTTTTCTACCTCTCATCCCCTTGGCAAATTGCTGTTTTTAACTTAAGATAGTTTTATTACATTTGGTTTATATGTTAAACTTATTTCATGTTTTTTATAAAATCTCACCTTCCACAGACTGAACAATTGGTTTTCATTTCTGTTTTACAGTTTTACTGTTAAAGGTTTTAAAACATGCAAGCATAGTAACCTTACATGACATTGTTCACCAAGATAAATCTTTGACTCTGGTCCTTAAGTATCTGGTAAGCATTTCAAATATACTCAATATTTTATTTTTCTTTAGTAATGGAAATTTAGACATTTTTAACAGCCCCAGGGCTATTGTTATTTATTTATTGGTATTTAAATAGATTAGGTGGTGCATTCTGTAACTTTTCCTGACCAACAATTTTCTTTAAAAAATTAATTACTATTAAGTTAATCAGCCATGCATTCTGAAAACTGTGTTATCATGTAGTAAAATGCTGTGATTTTTCAGAATAAATACCTAAAACAGTACCTGGATGACTGTGGGAACACCATGAGTATACCCAATATAAAGGTATGTTTATCGTGTAATGTTAAAGTGTAAAGAAAATGAGCTAGGTTGCACAGTGAAATATACAAACCTCATAACCAATCTTTGGAATTTTCTGTTTGACTTATTTACTCAACTTCTGTTGACTATACTACAGCTTTCCTGGGATCTTACTTTTGTAAATCTTCTTCATTTTAAAAATTTTCTAAAAATATTTCTGATATTTTATTTCACATTATAACTGATTGTCCTACATGTATAGAATAAATCTGCAGGTATATTTTATTTTCTGAAAAAGAATCTAAATGATGGGTACATTTTGCAAAAGTCCACCTTTAAATGGTGAACTCCCCTAATATATTTAAAATGACTTTTTGGGTTATGCATTATGAATAAGGGTTGTAAGTAAGGCCAGAAACATGTAGGTATTGTGATTGCTTTGCTTGAAGTAACTATTTGTATTGTCAGATGGAATAGTAAGATAACTGTGTTTTTCTAGTACATCTAAAAATTCAAATACTGGTAAAGAAGTTTCCCATAATAATTAGATACAGAAGAAAACCAGAAGTTAATAGTTAAATAAAAGCGCTTGACTTACTTGTGTTCTTATAGACTTCTTCATTCTGAGTGGTATATTTTAAACTTTCAAAGATTTTATTTGTCCAAAGTTCAACAGTTTATAGAAACCTATTTTGAAAATAGACTGGGCCATCTTGTGTATTTGAGACCTTTATAATTCTGTAGATAGTAAATTAGTAACTTCAAACTTACATTTTTTAAGTGCATTTGGTAACTATAAAGGAAAGCCAGTTTCTTTTATTGAAAGAGAGGTCTGAATATATGGCTAGCACATTGCTATGAATTTTATAACAAGGCTTTAAAAGTATTTCCATATACATTTCATGAGAATTATTTTCATCATAGTTTATATTTTCCTTTGCAAGTTGTTGTGAAGGCTATTCGTAGATCTCAGTTTTTAAAATTCTGTTTTTTCTGCTTTTATATTAGCACTAATTTGGAAAGAAAATAGTCTTTAATTATCATAATTTGACAGAAGTTTGAGAAGTCTTTTAAGTCAAGTCTAAATAATTGAAAAAGATTTTATTGTTTGTTAGAAGTACATTTAATGTTTTCCAAATGTAAAATTTAACAGGAATATATTGAAAGGAAGCTGTGTTCAACACTGAAACCCCAATGCAACCCAATAGTAGTATATTAAAGTAGTAACTTTAGAGTTTTCAAAACACATAAATAAATATATGGAGTCTGAAGACTTCACAGATGATAATTTATTCAGTCCAGGCATGGTGGTGCATGCCCACAACCCAGCTACTTGAGAAACTGAAGTAGGAATATCACAAATCTGAGACAAGACTTAGCAATTCAATGAGATCCTGTCTCAGAATTAAAATGCAAGAGTTGAGTGCATAGCTCTGATGTAGAGTGCTCCTGAGTTCAATCCCTACTACACCCCCTCCAAAAAACCACCAGAGGCATTCCTGTCTTTAATCACCTGCTGCCTCAGCTTATTTTTGGTACTCAGATGCTCTTTTTGATCTACAAGTGAACCAAAGATACTTCTTGAGTCTTCAGTACTTAAAGTTCTTTTTGGTAACCCCAGAAAATCAAGATGTGTCCCACATCTCCCTTTTCACCACAATACACAAAAATCCACTACTATTAGCCTTATAGGAATTTCTTTTTAAAGAGCACTAGAGCATGTTATCCCTTTTTGAATCAACAACTGATTTTGAAACTGGGTAGGAATTGCTAAATGTAAAGTGTACAGGAGGTAGGTGTTAAAAGCTGATTGAGTTATTTTTATAACCAGTAATTTGCCAGGTTATGCAGCCCCATTCTCTCTGATACCTGAGACTACATAAAGTCACCAAGTCCAATGCTATATGTAAATGTGCTGACCCAGATCAGATTGTTTTTTAAGGGAGTAAGTGCCTGTGTTAAATTGACATACTGGAATTTTATAATCAATCTATAAACTTTAGTAGTATAGAGAATACATCTGTTTAGGCTGATTTCTCTAACAAATGAACTATTAAAATGAAAACAAAATTTTGTTCTATTTATAATGTTTATTTTCATAGACACTCTTGACAAAAATGATAGATGCTTCAAATTGAACAATGAATTGAAATTGAGAAAACAACTCAAAATGGAAGAGGCATTGTCATTAAAATGATATAATTTCTTGTTTTTTTCTTTTACTATTCTAGACCAGTTGCTTTTCTACTTACAAGAGCTTATGCTAATACCAAAGTATATCTTGATATCTCTAAGACTAATTTTTGCTTATTTGCTTTTGTAGCTGTTTCTATATAAAATTCTCCATGGATTAACTCATTGCCACAGAAGAATGGTGTTGCATGGAGACTTGAAAACACAGAACCTTCTCATTAATAAAAAACGGGGATTTAAAACTAGCAGAATTTGGTATGGAATGATTAAATGTTTATAAATTCCTGCAGGTGGTTAGGTATAAAAGAACAACCATTTTCATAATGTGTTATCACTTTTATGTGAGTTTGGAAATTTTCTCTGAGTCCACAGAACAATATTTGACAGAATTTTGTGGGTGGTTTATCTTGGTTGTTAGCAAGAAATACTAAAGGTGTGGATCACAGGTGTGCCCCATGGACCTCAGGTTTCTGATAACCTTTGAGGGAGTGTCCAGAGGTAAAAATATATTTTCAGAAGTGCACTAAATGTTATTTGATTTTTTTTCCTTTGTTAATATTTGCACTGTTGAGCCAGAAGCAATAAGAATAAAACCTACTCTTTCCTGGTATACCTTCAGGCAGTAACACCAAACTATATCATGGTTTTCTTCACCACTGCACATTCTTAGAGAAAAAAATATCAGTTACACTTAAAATATTTTGCCAAGCAGTAAAATGCATTAATTTTATTAAATTTCCATCCTTGAGTAAGAGAATAGTATTTTTGGGTTGTATATGTATGATCAAATGGGAATTATATAAAAACACATGGACTGCACACAGAAATACTACAGTTATTGCAAGGAAAAGATTTTGGGTGATTATTTCGCTACAAGATGAACTAGACCCCTCCCTGCTTTTGTAAGGAACATTTTTTTTTCTAGAAAAAATGACCAACAGACAAACTATGATTATTCAGACTTAGATATTTGGCAGATTTTTCTTGATATTAATGAATTAAGCTTGTCAATTCAAGGAAATCAACTGTAGGTATTTCTTGCCAATACTAAAATTCAGGTTTACAAATACAATTAGATTTTGAATTTTTGGATCTGCTACTTTAAGCTTAATATGTTCCCACTACTTAGAAAATTTTCTGATGAGGTCAGTTGTGATATTAACGAACAGAGCCATTTTAATAAAATTTTGAATATATATATATATATATCTCAAGAATAAATATTTCTCTAATTATCAGCACCTCATTGTAGAATCATGCATGGTAAAAGATTCATTTAATGTGAAAGATAGACCAGTGAACTTTCACAAAAGTATGAATAGTTTATGGATATAATTTAAGTTACCATATAACCTTGAAGAAAAAACTTAATCTAATTCTAATGTATCAAAGAACACTATCTACAATAATTATAAAATACTATTAAGTGTTTCTCCTCTTTTACAACTTTATATCTGTGAGATTTGATTTTCTTCATATAGCTATATATATTATGATATGTTGTGATATGGAGTAAAGCAAGATATCACAACAGAGAGAAAGCAAAAGCAAAATATAGAATACAGCTGTCTTCTATCAAAATAGCCTCTAAACAATTTATCAAAATGTTAAAAAAGACCATTCTTAACTAATTATTTGAAAAAAATTTTCATAAAAATGTTATTTATGCTAACATGAGAGGTGTTTTTTTAAATTTATTTTTATTGAAAACAAATGGGATACATGTTGTTTCTGTTTGTACATGGAGTAACAGCATACCATTTGTGGAATCATACATTTAAATAGGGTAAGGATGTTTGATTCATTCTGTTATTTTTTCCTTCCCCCCACCCTTCCCACCCCTCTTTTCCCTCTATACAGTCCCTCCTTCCTCCATTCTTGCCCCCATTCTAGCCCCCATTATGTGTCATCATCCGCTTATCAGAGAGATAATTTGTCCTTTGTTTTTTTGAGATTGGCTTATCTCACTTAGCATGATATTCTCCAATTTCATCCATTTGCCAGCAAATGCCATAATTTTATTATTCTTTATAGCTGAGTAATATTCCATTGTATATATATACCACAGTTTCTTTATCCATTCATCAATTGAAGGACATCTAGGTTGGTTCCACCATCTGGCTATTGTGAATTGAGCAGCTATGAACATTGATGTGGCTGCATCTCTGTAGTATGCTGATTTTAAGTCCTTTGGGTATAGACTGAGGAGTGGGATAGCTGGGTTAAATGGTGGGTCCATTCTAAGTTTTCTAAGGAATCTCCACACTGCTTTCCAGAGTGGCTGCTCTAATTTGCATCACCACCAGCAATGTATGAGTGTACCTTTTTCTCCACATCCATGAGAGGTGTTTTTAATGCATAACTAAATAATTTAATTTTTCTCATATTTTATGGCAAACATCAGCAGTAATCTATATAAGTAAAAAATACTTGGGGTCCTTAATAATTTTTAAGAACTTAAAATAAGTTCCAAGACCCAAGAATTTAAAATCCACCTCTGAAAGGGGGTCCCTTTATTTGTTTGCCACCATGACTGCATTTATTATGTGCTTAGTAATTTAATTGGTAGTTATTTACTTATATCACTTTAGGTAATCTGATTTTAAGGGACTTGAAAGTAAAACAAAATTATATTTTTTGTGTTTTGAGTAAATTTTTTCTACTAGAAGAAAAAACATTGTAGATTAGCTCTGAAACTTTAGTTACTCTCAGAATATTGTGATAGAACACAGGTTTTAAAAACCCATGCAATTTTCCAAAATTGAATTTTAAATTTTTCACGAAGTATTACAATACTTTCAATTTTGGAAAATTTCACTAAATTTTATGAGTATTTCAGGATATTACTCAGTAATGGATTAAAAATTTACTTTTTAAATGGTGAATTTGTCTTTGGCAATTTGTATACTTCTACTCACTTAGTATTTTGCTATTTGAAGCCTAAATTCCTATATGTATTTCCTTCCTTAAAAAGGAAATGAGTGGGCCACCTATGTTTAAACAAAAAATTAAGTTATTTACATATGCTTGCATAGATTATGCAGTCTTTTAAAAATAGTTTATAATGTTATTTCCCTTTTAATTGGCCCCACCCCTCCTTCTCTCTTCATCAAATTGCATTTACTGCTCTTTGGCCTGATCACAAAATGAATGGCTATGACAGAGAAACATTCATGAGTATTTGAAATGCCAAAGAAATGTCAAGGACCATCAAAAATACAGTTTTATCTGGGAATACTCTGAGTGCTTTCAATTTTGCCTCTAACTTCTTTAAAGGAAGCAAAGAAAATTTTATCTTCTTACAGACCAGTAATAAATTCTGATTACTTCCAGGTGCACTGATGCATGCCTGCAATCTCAGTGGTTTGGAAAACAGAGACAGAATGATTGCAAATGCAAGAACAGCCTCAGAATGTTAGCAAAGCCCTTAAACAATTTAGCAAGACCCTGACTCAAAATAATAACTCACTTGTAAAGTGGCCCTGGGTTTAATCTCCAGTACCAAAAAAAAAAAAGAAGAAAAGAAAAAAAAAAAAACAAAAGAGAGAGAAAAGAAATTCTGATTTCCATGAGATAATAAAATCAACTTTGTTGCTTTTGTTATTTATTTATTTTATTGCATAGTAAATACACTTAGGTCTTCAAGTAAGTGAGGGTCAATTCAGTTATAGTTTTCGTACTGTAAGTTGTTCTTGATCTTTCTGAAAATTGTACCCTTTTTTCATGACCAGTGAAAATCAGAGGTCTAGAAATTACAATATAGTCATTTTCATTAATGATAAAAATTGGCTTGTGTAGAATTGATAATGTTTACCGGTGATGAGTTCTGCTCCTTCTAATGTTGAAGTTTGAACCCTAGAGAAGCATGCCAGTGTATTAATCAGGTTTTATTTAAAGGTAATAATACAGACTTCTCTGGGGAGGGAGAAGGGGGCCATAACTGATGTTCTAAAGTTCCAAGAAGTGAGCACACCCTACAAATTTTATAGGTTAAGGTCTCTTATGTTCTCCAGTTCTCTCCTCCCTTATCTTGCCTTCCTGCCTAGTGACTAGGCCTGGTTTTTCAGGTGAGATGTAAAATGTGAGAAGCTGATGGGGCAGGGGGAGGGCAAAATGATTCAGCCAGGCAAGGGCCCAGGAGGAATTAATTATCAGCTCCTTGCCTGCAAGTCCTTGATAAGGGCAGGTAAATTTGGCAATCAATGAACTCAAAAGATCCTTAACATTCCATTCTCCCAGGGGCAGTCTCCACCTTCCAGAGGCAGATAGCTTTCATGGCCTTCATTTTTTCAATCTGAACTGATCCCCTATTTCTACACTAACTGCCTGACCCCAATTCTAGCTTCAGAATCATGTGACATTTAGTTAGTTGAGTTGGAGAGATTGTATATTTCATTTCATACCAATACCAAAATTCTGATTGTAGACCAGAAACCTATTTATACAAGCTGCTAGTTCATTATCTTCTCAGGAGTAGGAGAGTAAAGTATTGGGGCAACTACAACTGCAAACTTGCAAAGCTATAGGATAAACAAATTTATAGCTCTGTACTTTACCTCTTTATAACTCAGTCTTAGCATCTGAAAGATAAATCAGAAAGCTACCTTCCATCATATTAATTACCAAAAATTATAGAAAATAATTTGTTGTACTCATTTCTCAAATTTGGGAGATTAAGAGTTAAATTGATAATAAAAAAAATTGTGTCAACATTGTTCCAGTTACTGTTAGCCAAGTTTTAACATTCTGGTATTGCTTATGCAATTTTTATGCAATGTAATAAAGTATTGATTTAAGCTTTTTTGGTAATATTTTATATTTTAATCAAATATATAAAGTTCAGTGTCATATGAAGTTACATTTAATAGTAATTTCAGCCTAAAAAATTCTATTGTTTGAAATAAAATATATGCTAAAAATAAGTTTATTTTCTATATCTACCTTTCAAAAGTGCTCCTTCAAATGATCAGAACTTAGATGCTTAGAGATGATAGTAACTCTAGTGCTAATGACAGGTAAAATTGAAAACTCTAGTCTTCATTTCTGGATAATAAGTGTATTCCATATTAAATTGACAAAGGAATGGCAAATATTTTGCATCATTTATAGCAATTAGTAATATTCAAAAGCAATACTCAAAAGCAATGAGTTCTCTTTTAGTCTAAACTTATCCATGTAACAAGAAGAGTACAGAATACATTGTAATTTCTATTCCATGGAAACCTATTATGAATGGATTTCTGCAAGGAAATTGTTAGTAAAGCTCAACTGGATTGTAGACTAATGACTTCAGGATATTTAATAAAAAAGTGGTATAACAATAAATGTTAGAATTAGGTTAAAGATGATAAAAGCTTATAACTCTGGCAAGTAAAATTGTGTAACTCAGTGTCACTGATGTATTTTGGATTCATTTGATTTTGAAAGAATGGACTTTTTTTAAGCTGTCTGTTATATCTCAACTCCCTAAAGTCTCCCTCCCAGTGATGGAAAAAAAGGCCTTAAAGCTGTTCCAGGAAACAGCCTCAAACAGAGAGTAAAAGGGTAAATTGAGCAAGTTAGTGCTCAGACAGTTAAGATATATTGGATATAAGATTATCAGAACCTGTTGACCAGAATCTATGCCCTGTTGAAAAACATTGTGAAACATGTTGTATGTTATCAGCAAACCCAGACCACCTTTGGAATCTCCTGGCGGCTTTGTTCCCCTTTTCCCTTCTGTGTGTGACCCCT
Source organism: Sciurus vulgaris (assembly GCF_902686455.1). NCBI lineage: Eukaryota > Metazoa > Chordata > Mammalia > Rodentia > Sciuridae > Sciurus > Sciurus vulgaris. The sequence continues at coordinate 1,504,724 of NW_027632615.1, forward strand.
CCCGATGTGTGCTTTCTGTCTTTATAAACTTGTAAGATTTTCTGCTAGGGACTCAACTCCTCAGACTCCTGCATGAGTCACGAGTTGGGTCCCAGTGCACTGGAATAAAAGCCTCTTGCAGTTTGCATTAAGTGACACCTCCTGCGGTTGATTGGGGTTGCCATCGATCTGTGAGACAGAGTTAGGGTCTCCTTTTTGGGGGTCTTACATTTGGGGGCTCGTCCAGGATCTGACGGCCCCCTCTCATCCGCAGAGTCAACCTTGGAGGTAAGAAGGGGTACCCCGAGGTTGTCTGTCTTTGTCTTGTGTTTTGTTAGTTGGTCTGGTCCTGTGAGCTTGCTTTTGGTTTCGGTTTCACAGCCTTTTGGCGACTCTTGAGAGTGGCCGAACAGCGGTTGGTAGAGGTGCCTGGAGGGCCACAGGTTGCAGCCCTGGGGGATGCCCCAAGGGTGGAGGAGAGCCAGGGACGCCTGGTAGTCTCCTACGTTAAGGGCTCTGATCGGGTTCAATTGATGGATCAGAGATTGGTGCCCATCTGATTCTGTTGCATGTTTGCAGTGGACAAGGTGGAATAAGTTGGTCCTCGTGTCTGTAGCATTTTTGATGTTTGTCTTCCTAATGATGGACGAACTGACGATGGGACAGACTGTGACAACCCCTCTTAGTCTGACATTAGACCATTGGGCTGAAGTTAAGGGAAGAGGTCGCGACCTATCAGTTGAGATCAAGAAAGGCCCATGGCAGACCTTCTGCTCCTCAGAAAGGCCTGCTTTTAATGTAGGATGGCCAGCAGAAGGGACCTTTAATCTATCTGTCATTCTTGCTGTTAAAGAGATTGTTTTTCAGAAGGAACCTGGAACCCATATGAATCAGGAGCCCTACATCGTGGTCTGGCAGGATCTGGTGCAAAATCCACCCCCCTGGATTCGACCTTGGGTTGCAAAACCCAAGTCCTGGTCAGCCGCACAAATCCTAGCCTCCCAATCTCCCAGTTCTGGGGGGGAAATCCAGTCACTCAGACCCCTCCCAGAAGATTTATCCTGAAACCCAGGCTGACCACATACTCCTTGACTCACCTCCCCCATACCCTCCTGCCTCGGTGCCCGTAGGAGGTCAGGAAGAGCCAGAAGAACCACAGGACCCTGCAGTCACCCCCTCTGCTCCCACTAACGAGTCTCTGCTGGGGCCTATGCAGGGCACCACGTGGCCTGCATGGGATACAAGGAGATGCCACGGGATAACTCCTGACACCACCATTGCCCTTCCCCTAAGGGATTATGGGGCCCCACCAGTGGCAATGGATGGTGGACTGGCTCCTCTTCAGCCCCTCCAGTCCTGGCCTTTTTCCTACACAGACTTGTATAACTGGAAAACTAATCATCATCCCTTTTCAGAGGACCCCCAGCGCTTAACCGGGCTGGTAGAGTCTTTAATGTTCTCTCATCTGCCCACATGGGATGATTGCCAGCAGCTACGGCAGACCCTTTTCACTACTGAGGAGAGGGAGAGGATTTTATTGGAGGAAAGGAAGAATGTACCAGGAGCAGATGGATGACCCACCCAGCTCCCCAATATCATTGAGACTGCCTTCCCCTCTCCAGGCCTGACTGGGATTTCAACAGGGCAGAAGGTAGGGAGCAACTGACAGTTTATCGCCAGACTCTAGTGGCCGGCTTCTGCGGGGCAGCGAGGTGCCCCACTAATTTGGCTAAGGAAAGAGAGGTTATCCAGGGAGCCACAGAACCCCCATCAGTATTTCTCAAGCGCTTAATGGAAGCTTTCAGGCGCTACACCCTGTTTGACCCTACATCTGAGGGGCAAAGGGCTTTCGTGGCCATGGCTTTTATAGAGCAGTCGGCAATAGATATTAAGAGAAAGTTGCAGAGAATAGAAGGGTTACAAGATTATACCCTACAGGATTTAGTTAAGGAGGCAGAGAAAGTGTATCATAAGAGGGAAAATGAGGAAGAGAAGGAGCAAAGCAAAGAAAAGGAGAGAGAGGAAAGAGAAAACAAAAGGGATCATAAGCAGGAGAAGAACCTAACAAGCATATTGGCCACAGTAGTAGGTGAGAAAGGCCAGGAACAAACACAAGGCAGGGCTAAAAAAAGGGTCAGGTAACCTGGGCAACCACACTCCATTAGACAAGGATCAGTGTGCCTACTGCAAAGAGAGAGGTCACTGGGCCAGAGAGTATCCTAAGAAGAAGACCGGGCCCTCCAAGAAACCATTAGCCCTAGAAAAAGAAGAAGATTAGCGGGGACAAGGCTCAGAACCCCTCCCAGAGCCTAGAGTAACACTAAAGTTGGAGGGGAAGCCAGTTGACTTCTTAGTAGATACTGGGGCTCAACACTCGGTCCTACTCGAACCATCTGGGCCCATCTCCCACAAGAAATCATGGGTCATAGGATCTACAGGGCACCAGCAGTACTCATGGACTACCCGAAGAATGGTAGACTTAGGAACGGGATGGGTAATCCACTCGTTTCTAGTCATCCCCGAGTGCCCTGCGCCTCTACTTGGGAGAAATCTCCTAACCAAAATGGGAGCTCAGATTACCTTTACCCCTGACGGCCCAGAGGTGACCCGAAGCAAGAGAATAACTACTGGACTGACTATGCACCTGAATGATGAACATAGACTTTTTGAGAGACAGGGAGCAAAAATATGTCACATAAATAACTGATTGAACAGGTATCCAGGGGTGTGGCCTGAAACGGCTGGAACAGGACTAGCCACAAAAAGACCACCCATAGTTATAGAGCTTAAGGCCACATCTACTCCTGTGGCTGTATGTCAATACCCTATGACAAAAGAGGCCCAGGAAGGAATTAGGCCCCATATCCAGCCCCTCCTTCAGCAAAGTATCCTAGTGAAGTGTCAGTCACCATGGAACACTCCCCTGTTACCTGTTAAAAAGCCTGGCACAGGAGACTATCGCCCGGTACAGGACTTAAGAGAAGTAAACACACCAGTATAGGACATCCACCCCACTGTACCTAACCCTTACAACTTGCTGAGCTCTCTTCCCCCGGATCATATTTGGTATACTGTCTTGGACTTAAAGGATGCTTTCTTCTGTCTGCGACTACACCCTTCCAGCCAAAACATCTTCGCATTCAAGTGGAGGGACCCTGACTCTGGGAAAACAGGACAATTGACTTGGACCCGATTACCCCAGGGGTTCAAGAATTCCCTGACCCACTTCGATGAAGCTCTCCACCAAGATTTAGCCCACTTCCATGCCAGCCATCCCCAGGTAACACTTCTGCAGTATGTAGATGACTTACTACTGGCCAGGGCCACAGAGGAGGAATTCCAATGAGGCACAGGACTACTGCTAGAACTTGCCAGCTTAGGATATCGGGCCTCTGCCAAGAAGGCCCAGATCTGCCAGAAGGCGGTAATGTACCTGGGGTATGCCCTCAAAGGGGGGCAGAGATGGTTAAAGGAGGCCAGAAAATAATCTGTGACTCAGATACCGGTTCCTCACTCACCCCGCCAAGTGCGAGAATTTTTAGGGACTTTGGGGTTTTGCCCCCTGTGGATTCCTGGGTTCGCTACCCTGGCAGCTCCCCTTCTATCCTCTGACTAGAGAGGGTGTCTCATTTGAGTGGGGTAATGACCAGCAGCAGGCCTTTAATGACATCAAGAAGGCATTACTGTCTGCCCCAGCCCTGGCATTGCCGGATGTAACGAAGCCCTTCATCCTATTTGTGGATGAGAGGAAGGGAGTAACTTGAGGGGTGCTGACCCAGCCTCTAGGGCCATGGAAGAGGCCGGTAGCCTACTTCTCCAAGAAGCTAGACCCTGTTGCTAGTGGCTGGCCTGCCTGTCTAAGGTCCATGGCAGCAGTGGCAGTATTGGTGAAAGATGCTGACAAATTAACTATGGGACAAAAGCTAATGGTCATTGCCCCTCACTCCTTGGAGAGCATCATCAGACAGCCCCCTGACCAGTGGCTGTCCAACACCCACATGACACATTAGCAGAGTCTCCTACTGAATGGAGACAGGATCCAGTTCGGGCCACCTGCCATCCTCAACCCTGCTACCCTACTACCTGACACGTCCACCCAGGAGAGTGTGCTGCATACCTGTCAAGAGATACTAACAGAGGAGACGACGGGGACCCGAAGGGACCTCCAAGACCAGCCCTTACCAGATGCTTAGCTGACCTGGTTCACTGATGGAAGCAGCTACATAATAGAAGGTAAATGGGTAACCTGGGTGGCGGTAGTGGATGATGAACAAACTATCTGGGCAAGCAGCCTACCCGAGGGGACATCGGCTCAGAAGGCCGAGTTACTAGCTTTGACTCAGGTTCCACGGTTGGCAGAAGAAAAGAAATTAACATCAACACTGACAGCAGGTATGCCTTCGCTACTGCCTATGTCCACGGGGCCATCTACTGGCAGCAGGGGCTGCTGACCTCAGCAGGGAAGGAAATCAAAAATAGAGAAGAAATTCTAAGCCTGTTAGAGGCTGTTCACCTTCCTATGAAAGTAGCAATTATTCATTGCCCAGGACACCAAAAAGGGGGGTCAAAAGTTGCCGGAGGGAACCAAAGGGCTGACAGGGAAGCCAAGCGGGCTGCTCAAGGACTTAACGTCCTATCCTTGTCGGGGGAAAAAACCGAGGTCTCACCCTAAGGATGCGGTATACCCCTCTATTAGGAGCTTTGACTATTCAGAACTCGACCTTGAGGAAATGGACAGATTAGGATTTCGCCTGGAGACTCCAGGGGGTCCGGGAAACCTCAGAAGGAAAAAGAATTCTCCCTGAAAAACAGGCTATCATTTTTCTCAGACACCTTCACAAGTTAACTCATCTGGGCCCACAAAATTTAAAAACTCTTGTCCAGTCTTCACCATATTACATCATGAAGCTCAGGGAGCTTGCTGATACAACTGTAAAAGAATGCAAGTCTTGCCAGATGGTGAATGCCTGGCCCAGCAAGCTACCTCATGGCAAAAGGCTCCGAGGAGACCATCCTGGGAGTTACTGGGAAGTGGACTTTACTGAGGTAAAACCAGCCAGGTATGGATACAGATACTTATTAGTATTCATAGATACATTTACAGGATGGGTTGAAGCCTTTCCTACCAAGAAGGAGACTGCTCAGGTGGTGGCCAAAACAATACTAGAAGACATCTTCCCGAGGTTCGGGGTGCCCAAGGTAATTGGGTCAGACAACGTCCCTGTGTTTGTTGCCCAGGTAAGTCAGGGACTGGCCAAAATCCTGGGGCTTAATTGGAAATTACATCGTGCTTATAGGCCCCAAAGCTCAGGGCAGATATAAAGAATGAATAGAACTTTAAAAGAGGTCATGACTAAATTATCCTTAGAGACTGGCATAACAGACTGGACAGTCCTCCTTCCCTTTGCTTTGTTTCAGGTGCGCAATACCCCTGGCTCCCTCAAGCTAACTACTTTTGAAATCCTTTATGGGACTCATCCCCAACTCATTACCATATAACACCTTCCTTCCCCAGAATCTTACCCCTCTCAATCTCTGTACACCAGATTAAAAGCCCTCAAACAACTACCAACTACTATCTGGTTTCCCCCGTAGGCGGATGGTGGGCCTGCATTACAGGACTGACCCCATGTGTATCCTCATCAGTGTTCAACACCATCAAAGACTACTGTGTCCTGTACAACTGGTACCTAGAGTTATCTACCATGAGGCAGGTTCTTTAGAGGTTGAGTTCGACCTACCGCCCCGTAGACAGAAGAGGGAACCGATCTCATTCACTTTGGCTGTCCTGCTGGGCCTAGGAGTAGCGGCCGGAGTAGGGACAGGGACCACTTGCACTTGTTCAGACTCCCCAGTACATCGAAGGGTTACGGGCAGCTGTAGTTGAGGATCTGAAGGCTATAGAGCAATCAATCACAAAACTAGAGGAGTCACTGACCTCTCTATCCGAGGTGTGTACTACAGAATAGGCAAGGCTTAGATCTCCTATTCCTTAAGGATGGTGGATTATGCACTTCACTAAAAGAAGAATGTTGTTTTTACATAGATCACTCTGGTATAATAAAAGATTCCATTGCAAACTTAGAGGAAGATTAGAAACAAGACAATGAGATTGAGAAGCACATCAAGGATGGTTTGAGAGTTGGTACAGCTGGTCCCCCTGGTTCACCACCGTCATGTCCACCCTGATGGGTCCCCTTGTTATACTGCTTTTACTCCTCACTTTTGGGCCCTGCATTCTAAATTGCCTAGTCACCTTCATCAGGGAGAGAATAAGTGCTGTACAGGTACTAATGCTCAGGCAACAATACCCCTCCCTCCGCCACAGAAATAGCTTCGGAGAAGAGTATATAGAGACAAGTTCCATGATTAGAACTTATCAATAAGCAAATGGGGGAATGAAAGAAAGGACGTTTTTTAAGCTGTTTTATCTCAACTCCCTAAGGTCTCCCTCCCAGTGATGGGAACAAAGCCCTTAAAGCTGTTCCAGGAAACAGCCCCAAACAGAGAGTAAATTGAGCAAGACAGTGCTCAGACAGTTAAGATACACAGGATATAAGATTACCAGAAAGTGTTGACCAAAATCTATGCCCTGTTGTAAAACATTGTGAAACATGTTGTATGTTATCAGCAAACCCAGACCCCCTTTGAAATTTCCAAGAGGCATTTTTCCCCTTTTCCCGTTCTGTGTGCGACCCCTCCCGATGTGTGGTTTCTGACTTTATAAACTTGTAAGATTTTCTGCTAGGGACTCAACTCCTCGACTCCTGCATGAGTCATGAGTTGGGTCCCAGCACGCTGGAATAAAAGCCTCTTGCTGTTTGCATCAAGTGATGCCTCCTGCGGTTGATTGCAGTTGCCATCAATCCATGGGACAGAGTTAGGGTCTCCTTTTTGGGGATCTTACATATGTATGTATGTATTTTAAGGGTTTTGGGGGTGGATATACTCGGGCACTTGATGACCAAGCTACATCCACAGATTTTCTTTTTAAATGGTCGGTTAGTGGGTTACCCAGGTTACCCAGGCTACCCAGGCTGGCCTTGAACTTGGGACCCTCTGGCCTCAGCCTCCAGAGAGACTGTGGCACCGTGCTTGGCTCATGTGCCAGTCAGTTTAAAATTTGCTTCATCTCCAAGTATTTGACAATATTGATTGTGTTTTAATTATTTATTTCTACCTTTCTTTCTGTTTTCTTTTTAGTGCCAGGGCTTGAACCCAGTGCTGCTTAACCACCCAGCTCCAACCCTGACCATTTTTATTTGATTTTATTCTCTTATTATAATTATTATTATTAATTTTGAGTCAGTGTTGTTCAGTTACCCAGGGACTCACTGAATTGCTGAAGCTGGCATCGAACTTGGGATCCTCCTAAGACAGGCAGAGGTCACTGTGCCTGACCTCTACCTTACTGTCATAGTGTTCAGAGAAGAGATGTGGAATGATTTCCTATTTTGTTGAGGTTTGCTTCATGTTCCCTTCTAAGGTTAAGTTTGATAAACATTTTACATATGCTCATCACAAAAACGCATATTGTTTTATTTTCTTTCTTTCTTTATTTCATTCTTCTTCTTTTTTTTTTTTTTTTTTTTTTTTTTTTGCAGAAGGTGCTGGTGATTAAACCCAGGGCCTTATGCTTGACAGGCAAGCACTCTATGAACAGAGTGGGTTGACAAACCTCACGTTGCTAGCTTTTGCATGAACACTGACTACTATGTGCAGAAGTGAGCAGGGTCGCAAAGGTTCGAGTTATACAGAGACAGATACAAATGAAGGCAGACATGGCAAGCTTTCTCCTGATTTCAGTACCCAGAGTGTGTGGTGTTCTGCTCTAGGTAAACACCCACTGTTTTTGTTTCTGTTTCTGTATTTTTTTTTTCTTAATCAAAGGCAGACGGTCTTAGGTCCCTGTTACAGTTTCTTATTACCAAGGACCTAAATGCATTTGGGTCTGCTACCAAATGTGAAATGACTCGACTTGTGGTTCAAGAAAATGCTTATTTCTGAGGAAAAAAATAAACAACAAATGAAAAAAGTAGATAAAACCTGCCACACAGACACGATAGAACTAGATGGGGAAGGATTCCTAGGGACCGTTCATCTACAAAAATTTGTCTACAAAAGGGGAATCCAAACCCCAAACACAGGCAAATCCAACTCCAAAGCAAATTCAACTTATTTTTACATGTTTCTCTCCAGAGCCAAAGGAATTTACTGCAGGAAATGGAGCTGGATTCCAAAGAATCCAGCTTTGTGTTTCAAAGCAGAGGCATCTGAAGATCCCTAAGCTCTTCTCATTGAAAGCATTTCTAAATAACCTCCAATCAGATATCTGCCTTTTAAATGGGGTCAAGGGATCATTTATTTTATAGAAATCAGAGAGAGGGAGAGAGCTGTGGAAGATGGAGGGGGGTGCTGTAAACAGATTCAAACCCCCCAAATAGAAATCATTGTAATTCAAAGGCTGGAGAACTGGGGATGGGGGCTGTAGTGATTCAGTAGCAGAATGATCTAAAATCTGTGTGACCAAATATAAAGCAAGAGTGGTTGGAAACAGTAAGGAAGAAAACACAAACAATGGAGGGAGGGAAGGATGATGGTGAGATCCAATGAAAGCCAGTGCAGGAAGAGAGCTCAGTACAGTCTGGAGCTACATCCCAAGCCTTTAGCATATTTAGCTTGCACAATATTGCAGTATGTTCGTAATATCCCTAGTTTTTCTATGGTTTCTAATATGAATGAATGCTGTATTTTGTCAAATGCTTTTTATGCATCTATTGAGATATTCATGTGATTCTTGTATTTACACTTATTGATATGATGAACTATTTATTGATTTCCATATGCTGAACACACATTGCATTCAGGAATGAACCCCAGGTGATCATTGTGCACTATCTTTTTCACATGTTTTTGTATGTGATTTGCCAGTTCATTAGGCCTATTCATCTGATGTTTTCTTTCCTTGATGTGTCTTTTTCTGATTTTGTTTTCAGGGTGATAATAGCATCATAGAATCAATTTGGACTGGTTCCCTCCTTTTTAAATTTTAATTCATTGTACACAAATGGAGTATAACTATCATTTCTCTGGTTGAACACAAAGTACGGTCATATCATTTGTATATTCATACATGTAATGATATTTGCCTCATTCTATTACGTTTCCTTCCACTTCCCCTTTCTCATCCCTCATTTCTGTCTCCACAATCCATCCTTCTTCCATTATTCCCTTAACACTCTCTGCCCCCATTATGTATCATCAACCACTTATCAGAGAAATTATTCAGCCTTCAGTTTTTTGGGATTGGTTTATTTCACTTAGCTTGATATTCTCCAACTCCATCAATTTACCTGCAAATGTCATAATTTTATTCTTCTTTATGACTGAATAATATTCCATTGTGTATATATACTACAGTTTCTTTATCCAGTCATCTGTTCAAGGACATATAAGTTGATTCCTCAATCTAGCTATTGTGAAATGAGTTGCTATAAACATTGATATAGCTGCATCATGGTAGTATGCTGATTTTAATTCATTTGGGTATAGGTCAAGGAGTGGAATAGCCGGGTCAAATGGTGGATCTATTCTGTTTTTGAAGGAATCTCCATAGTGCTTTCCAGAGTGGCTGCATGAATTTGCAACCCCAGCAAGAATGTATGAGTGGACCTTTCCCCCAACATCCTCACCAACACCCATTGTTGCTTGTGTTCTTGATAATAGACATTCTAATTGGGATGAGCTAAAATCTTAGGGTAAATTTACACACATTGCATTCAGGAATGAACCCCACGTGATCATTGTGCACTATCTTTTTCACATGTTTTTGTATGTGATTTGCCAGTTTCAAGAATCACATGAATATCTCAATAGATGCATAAGAAGCATTTGACAAAATACAGCATTCATTCATATTAGAAACCATAGAAAAACTAGGGATATTACGAACATACTGCAATATTGTGCAAGCTAAATATGCTAAAGGCTTTGGATGTAGCTCCAGACTGTACTGAGCTCTCTTCCTGCACTGGCTTTCATTGGATCTCACCATCATCCACATTTCTCTTATTAGTATAAAGGGAGAAACTCATTGCCACACACACTTCAGATACAGCACTAATCTCCAGAATTTATAAAGAACTCAAAAAACTTTACACCAAGAATAAAAATGACCCAATCAATAAGTGGGTTAAGGAAATGAGCAGACAATTCCTTTTCTTATTCATGGAATAAGTTGAGGAGGATTTGTGTCAATTCTATGAAAATCATGTAGGACTCAGATAAGAGTTCATATCATCCAGGATTTTCTTTATTGGTAGACTTTTGGTGTTGTATTCAACACCTTTGCTTGAAGTCAATCTGTTTATTTTATGTCCTCCTGATTCAATTTGCATAGGTCATAGGTTTCTAATAATTTTTGGATGTCTTAAAGATTTTCTACTTTTTTTTATAAATTTTCTACGTAGTTTCCAATTATTATATTACCACCTTATTTCAGTGGTTTTCATAGTGATATGTTCTTTCATCTAGAATTTTAGTAATTTGAATTGTCTCCCTTTTTTATTAACTCAGCTAAGCATTTATCAATCTCATTTAGTTTTTCAAAGAAACAACTTTATTGTCAGTTTTTTGATTGTTACTTTTGTTTCAATTTTATTGATTTCAGCTCTGTTTGCACTGGTTTTAGGCCATAGATTCTAACAAAGTGATAAAGGTGAGGCATATATGAGGGATTCCTATGATAATACTCACTGCTCAAGTTGAGAGGCAACTCAGACTTTTAGACAATTGAGTCCATAAAGGCTATGAAGGGCAGAGAGGCTACATATACAGAGGCTACTATGATTATACAGGTCACTCAAGTTATAATAGTTTCTGAAATCATGGAACCTATTAAGATAATAAAGTCTATTTATACAATAAAGGCAAGGCAGTTCTCTGTAGCTACAGAAGTTTTATATCATAGAAGCTACTCAGTTGTAGAAATGATGTAAGTCATGAAAGCATGCCATTCATAGATATGCAGATCATACAGGATATTCACATCTTTGAGGCTATAAAAGTCATAGTGATTACAAAGATCAGGGAGCCCTTCTTCATAAGATATAAGAATTCTTTTCGCTAAACAGCTTGCTCAGTTCGTGGAGACTAGTCAGGTCATAGATGGTACACACAAAAAAGAGGTTACTCAGGCCACACATACAGGAAACATCCAGTCATTGAGACTATGTGTATCCTAGAGGCTATGTAGGTTATAGAGGCTACTGGGGTCATACCAAATACTCATGTTGCCTAGAATTTGCAGGCCATAACATATTTCTAAAGTAATTTAGTCTATTCAGGAAATAGAATATGCACAGGTATAAAAGATACTCAGAAAACAGAAACTACAAATGTTATAGAGGTTACAAAATTGAAAAGTCGGTGCAGGTCATAGAGACTATGCAGGTCATAGAAGCTACATGGTTGTAATTGACTAGAGAGTATCACAGGCCTTATAGTTGACTCAGCTATTCCACTCCTTGGCCTATACCCAAAGGACTTAAAATCATCATGCTATAGTGATGCATTCACATCAATTTTCATAGTTGCTCAATATACAATAGGTAGATTGTAGAACAAATCTAGATGCCCTTCAATTGATGAATGGATAAAGAAACTGTGGTTTATATACACAATGGATTATTGCTTATCCATAAGGAAGAATAAAATTATGGCATTTGAAGGCAAATGGATGAAGTTGGAGAATATCATGATGGGATAAGCCAATCCAAAAATATCAAAAGCCAAATGATCTCTCTGTTAAGTGGATGATGAAACATAATGTGGGGTGGGAGAAAGGCAAGAATGATAAAAGGATGAATTTTATAGAGGAAAAAAGTGGTGGGAGGATTGAGGACAGGAAAACTAACAGAACAAGACAAACATCATTACCCTATGTACATGTATGATTACACAAATGGTACTACTCTATTTCATGTACAACCAGAAAAGCAAGTTGTACCCCATTTGTTTACAATGATTCAAAATAAATAAATTACAAAAAAACTTCTACAACTCCTATGATTAACATTAAACAAATCTCTACAGCAAAATAATATTCAATCATGTTTTCTTATAAATTTTCAAGCATACATTCTTATGAAAATTAATATTTATTGATATACCTATTCATTCCCTTACCCAAACCCTAGTCACAAACAAAATTTAGTATGAACCCTAACCATACTCCTACAATTGAAGTTAAATTAACATGAAACCATGAAACCATACATACTTAAGTGAATGGTTACAGGTATTTTGGCATATACCTCTAATGGAGTAATCATTGATATATTCAAACATATGTATATGTATCATTTCCCTGAACATCTCTCATATACAAAATAAATATTAGTACAACTAACATTGAATCAAACTTGAAAGAAAAAAGTATACAATTTTACATATTTTCCTACATGTATTCTTGTGTACATCCTATTGAAATTCGTGTTTCCTGATATAACTATTAATTACCCAAACCTAACCCTAATCCTACCCCAAATTTTGTACACCCCATGCACTCTGACACCTTAAACTCATTTTACATGAAGTGATTCATACATAGGTGTATGTTTATTGTTTTTGCCCACATCACTAAAATATTATGGTGTGTAATCATTATCACATTTGTATATATGCATCCAGGACATTTACTTGTGAATCCCTTACAAAACAAATCATTATTTGTATGACTATCATTAAAACAATTTCATGTGCAAAAAATATGCACTCATTTGAGTTTTCCTTCATATTTTCACATGTACATTCTTATGAATATGCATACTTTCTGATATTTCTATTCATTCTTTAACATATCCCTAGTTTTATGTAAAATTGTGTAGTAATCCTTTATGCACACCTACAACTCAACTTCATTTTACATGAAACCAAGTATGATTGGTAAGTGTTTACAGTCATTTTTTCTGATGTATATGAAATTTAGTTGTGTAATCATTAGAATTTTTCATATGTTTATGTGTGATTTATCTATGCACTATGTCATGGATAAAATCCTACTTTTATGATTAAAACTAAATAATCCATAAGGTAAAATCTGTACATTCATGCATATTTTCCTACACGCATTTGCACACACATTCTATGGTTATTTATTTTTCCTGCTATCTGTATTCATTCCCTAACCCTAACCTTATCCCCATCCAAAATTTGATAGGAAACCTAACTGTAACCCTACAACTAAAGTTTATTTAACATGAAACCATAAGTATTGAGGTGAATGTTAATGGACATTTTGGAGTACCAACCTAAAATTGAAGGGAGTAATCATGAATATGTTCAAATATTTGCATATATGAAAATTTACCTGTACAAACATGTACAAAAATATTAGTACAACAAACTTTAAACCAATCTCCACAGAGAAAAAGGACAATTGTACATATTTTCCAGCATTTATCCATACATTCTAATGAATAATTATGTTGCCTGATATACCTATTCATTCTCTAGCCCTAACCCTAACCACACCCAAAATATTGTGGGAACCCTAACTGTATCCCTTAATATGAAGTTATTTTAAAATCAAACCATACATAATTAGGTGAATGTTTATGGGTCTTTTGGCTTTGGTACATGAAATTTAACTGTGTAATCATTAATATATTTTAGATATATGAATATATGTAATTTACGTATTTATGCCTCATATGTAAAGCATTCTACTCATAAAATGAAAATTGAACTAATACCCCAAATGAAATGTGCATTTAAATGTTTTCTATGTTTTTTTCATGTGTGAATTCTTATGACAATTCATGATTCTTGAAAAATTTATTTGTTAACACCAATCCTAGTCCCACCCAAAATTTGGTACCAACAGAAGAGTTACAACAAAACATTAAAATCTTTTTAAAGAAAACCATACACTTAAATAAACATTGACAGACATAAGACTCACATACTTATTATTTAACTATGCAATTATTAAATTAAACAAATATTATGCATATGTATCATTTCACTATGCATCACTCATAGGTATTAGCATGTATTTTTATGACTAAAATTACACAAATCCTTGTGGTTATAAATGGTTGCTAATGTTTTCCTACATCTTTTCATATCTAAATTCTATTCCTGTTTCCTGATATACCTAGTTATTCCTTAACTATTATCCTATCCATACATAAAATTTTGGACTAAATCTAAATGGACTGATAAAATTGAAGCTCATTTAAATAAAAACCTGCATATGTACTTAGTTGTTTTCAATGGTTTTGGCTTACATACCTAAATTATAATGTTGTAAATGTTAACATATTCATATGTAGACATGTATGTAATTTACTGCTCTTCTCCATAGGAAAAACCAGACTCATACAACTAACAATAATCCAAACCCTATGACAAAATGTAAACTCATATATAGTTTCCCATATATTTTCACTTCTGAGTTTTTATCAATATTCTTCTTTAGTGACATACCTATTGTTTTCCACCCTAAACATATAGTCAACTAAAATTTGTTCCTAATTTTCACTGGAACTCTACACCTGAAGCTCATTTTACATGTAAAAATACATAATTATGTGAAAATTTATGAGTGTTATGATTATGTACCTGAATTTCAATGGAGTAATCATTAAAATATTTGCATGTATGCATATATGTCAGTTATCACTGCATTCATCTTATGTAAAAAAATCACACTTGTACAGCAAACTTTAAAACAATCCACATGGTAAAATTGTACATTCACATGTTTTTCTTGATGTTTTCAAATATATTTTCTTATGAACATTCAAGCTTTCTGATAAACTTATTTATTCCCTAACTGTAACACTATATCTCCAAAATTTATTACAAAACCTAGAATACCCTTACACATAAAGTTTACTTTACATGAGGTGATATATACTTAGGTATACATTTATCATTGCTTTGATTCACATCACTAAACTTGAATGGTATAATCAATAAAAATTTATATATAACCATATAGGCCCTGTACTTGTGAATTCCTCATATGTAAAAATTAGTCATAGGACTAACATCAAACCAATCCCATATGAAAAAATGTATATTCATATGACTTTACCTTCCTGTTTCACATGGGAATTCTTAAAAATATGCCTGTGTGCTGATATACCTCTTCATTTCCTAACCTATCACTAGCTCCTCATAAAAGTTGGTACTAACCCTAACTGAAGACATGTAACTCACACTCAGTTTACATGAAACCAAGCATGCTTAGATGAATGTTCACAGAGGTTTTGACTAATGTATCTGAAATTTAATGGTGTAATGCTTAGTTTAGTCTTATAGGCAAATATGTCATTGACCTGTTCAACCACCTCATGGGTAAAAAATGAGATTGCATGATTAATAGTAAACAATCCACGTGGCAAAATATGTAAATTCATATAGATTTTTCTCCATGTTATCAGGCTTACATGATTATAAATTTCCTCTTTCCTGTTATACATATTTATTCCTTAAATCTAACATTTGCACCAACCAATATTTAGTGTTCAACCTTAGTCTCCTTCACACCTAAGGACATTTTTTATATATCCATACTTACTAAGGTTAATGTATATGATAGCTTTGCCTTATGTACCTGAAATTAAGTGGTACAATAATTAATGTATATGTATATATATATATATTTAAAATATATTACACATTATTTATTTATATTATATATACATATATGTACATCATATACATGTCATTTACCTGTGCATTCCTCATATCTAAAACAAGGTAATCAGTCATATGTCTGATATTAAACTAACTCCATGGCAAAAAAATGTAGTATCGTATATGTTTTAGTACATGTTTTCTTGCCTCCATTCTTATGAATATTCACATCTTTATATAACATTTCTTACCCTATCCCAAAACCTAGCTCCACTCAAAAATTGATACTACCCTAAAAGTTTCCTACATGCTAATGTCACATTTCATGAAATATGCATGCTTATTTTAATATTTAATATAATATTGCATTAAGTACCTGAAAATTAATGGAGTAATCATTAACATGTTCATATAAGTTCAAAAATGCCATTTGCCAGTAAATCCCCCATATTTAAAATAGTACTCATATGGCTCCTTTTAAAAAATTCACATGACAATAAATCAATATACACTTATGTCTCCTGCAAGTTATCATACATCTATTTTCATGAATATTCTTATTGACTGATATGCCCATTAATTCCCTAGCACTAATCCCACCAAACTTAGGTAATAACTATAACAATTTCCTACACCTAAAATTAATTTTACATGCAAGCATACATATTTAGGTAAATGTTCATGGGCATTTTTTTTCTTATGTACCTGTAATTTAATGGTTTGATCAATAACATTCTCCTATGTTTTACATGTCATTTACCTGTTCATCCATCATATATTAAAAAACTTACTAGTAGAATGAACAATAAACATATATCCATGGTAATTAAAGAAATTCATATATTTTTTCTACATATTTTTTATCCATTCATATGATTACATATGTCTGCTAATATACCATTTCATATCTTAATTTACCCCTACAGCAACCAAAAATTTGGACTAACCCTAACTGTTTCCACACCTGAAGTTAATTTTACATTTAACCACATATACTTAGGTGAATGCTTATTGGAATATTACTTGAAATACTTGATACAGAATGATGTAATCATTAACATCTTTGTATGTGTGCAAAAATGTCACTTACCTGTGCATCCTTCATTGGTATAAATTTTACATGTTTACTAACATTTAACCACTTCATTTGTGACTGACAGACCAATTTGATTCTACATGTGCAGTCTGAAAAATGAGAAAAAATATTCCATTTATGTATGATTTATCAAAATGATTAAGTGCATTTTACCGTCTTGTATAGCTAAATAGAACAAATGAATAAATTAATAAAAATTTAAAAATTCTCATGAAAAAATGTGCATTCAGATATGCTTTTTCTAAATTTTCTCTTGTGTCCATTCTTATGAATATTAAAGTTTCTTCGTGTACCTATTAATTCTTAACCTTACCCCTGGCCACACCCAACATTTTGTACTAACCCTAAACTCATCTACACCAAAAGGTCATTGTATATAAAACTATTTATTGTTAGCTGTATTTTATGAGCTTTTGGGCTTTTTGATCTGAAATTTAACCAGGTAACTATGAACACATTCATACATGCATATTTGTCATTTACCTATGCAACTCTATGGGTAAAATATGAACTTCTATGAATAACATTAAACCAATCTCCACAGCAAGAAATAAACATTAATATGTTTTTTCTACTTATACAGGCATACATTTATGTTCCTGATATACCTACACATTCCCTAACCCTAGTTCCACCAAAAATGTGGTACCAACTCTAAACTTACACCTAAAGCTTATGCTAATGTTAAATGCTGCTATAAACTTAGATGAACATTGACAGGTGTTTGGCCTACATAACTACTATTTAACTGTGTGACAATCAACATACAAATATATGCTTATGTGTCATTTATTCATTCATTCCTCATATACAATAACATTGGAAAGACTAATATTACACAAATTCTCATCCAAAATCTGGATATTTTTATATGTTTTTCTTTATGTTTTTATGCATACGATATATTCATGTTTCCTGATACAACTATTTATTCCCTAATCCTTGCCCCTAGACCATCATAAACCTTGAGCTAAACCTAAATGGGCTCCTACAATGGAAACTCATTCTATGTGAAATATACATACTTTCATTTTTGTTTTTGAGGGTTATGGTTTATACACCTGAAAATCAATGGTATAATATTTAACATATTCATATATATGCACACGTGCCATTTAACTGTTTCATTCATAGGTGAAAATATATTCATACAACTAAAAATAAATCAATCCCCACAGTAAAGAGTGTACACTCATATATGACTTCCCTTGTGAATTTTTATCAATATTGTTTTATACAGATAAAACTTTTTATTCTCTAACACTAGCACCAACCAAAATTGTTTATTAAACCTCCCTAGACCACAACACCAAAACTCATTTTACATGAAACCATACATAATTAGGTGAATGTTTATGGGTGTTCTGGTTTTTGTGCCTGAATTTCCTTGAGCATTCATTAAAATACTTGTATATATGCATATATGTGAGTCACAGTGCATCCTTATATGTAAAAAATGTACTTGGAAGACTAATATTAAACCAATCCCCTGAGTAAAAACTGTACACTCATTTAGGTTACTTCCATGTTTTCACATGTATATTCTTATGAATATTCATACTTACTGACACCTCTTCTTTTTTTACTGTAACTGTAGCTCCTCAAAGTTTAGTACAAACCCCGAAATTATCCTTATATGTGAAGCTCATTTTGCAAAAAGTGATACATACTTAAATGTATTGTTATCATTGATTTGGCTCACATACCTCACTTTTTATGATGTAACCTTTAACACATTCATATATATTCACTTATGCCATATACTTAAAAATCCCTAATATGTAAAAAATTATTCTTAGAACTAACTTTAAACACTTTCTAATGGAAAAAAAATACATTCACTTGAGTTTTTCATCATGTTTTCACATGTATATTCTTATGAATAATCATGCTTACTTATGTGCCTATTCATTCCCTAACATAAAGCAAGTACAACATAAATTTTGATACTGACCCTAATGGTACACCTATGCTTAATTTCATTTTAGATAAAATCAAATATTCTTAGGTGCATGTTTGCT
The DNA here is from genome assembly GCF_902686455.1 of Sciurus vulgaris. Classification (NCBI taxonomy): domain Eukaryota; kingdom Metazoa; phylum Chordata; class Mammalia; order Rodentia; family Sciuridae; genus Sciurus; species Sciurus vulgaris. The sequence continues at coordinate 1,523,468 of NW_027632615.1, forward strand.
GGTGCTGCGATTAATAAATTTGAATGTTAACAGTGTAATCATTAACTTTCTTATATATACATGTGCCATTTATCTGTCAAACACCTCATTGTTTAAAAAATTATTTAGATGATCAATATTCAACCACAACAAAAATATATATTCATATGTTTTTCTCCATGTTTTCAGGCAGGTTTATATTCTTATGAATTTTATGTTTTCTCACATATCTATTTGTTCTTTAACTGTAACCTAAACACCAACCAACATTTGGAACGTAACTTAAATATATCCTATGACTAAGGTCATTTTACATATAACCATACATATTAAGGTGAATGTATAAGAGTACTTTGGCGTACTTCCTTGAAATTTAATGTTTTAACATTTATTTTATATGTATATATATAATATACATGCAAGCCTATAAATCATTTACCTGTGCATTCCTCATTTCTAAAATAATATTCTTTTATGACATATACTAAACCAATTCCTTGGACAGAAAATGTAGTCTCCTACGTGATTTGCTGTACTTTGCATCCATTCTTATGAATATTCATGTCTATTGATATAATTTTTTGTACACTAATCCAAAACCTAGCACCATTCAAACATTGATTCTACCTTAACCATTTCCCATACACCAAGCTCACTTTTCAGGAAACCACACATGCTAAATTCAATGTTTGCCATCATATTTCCTTAAGTGTCTGAAATTTAATGGAATAATTAACATATTAACATAAGTTCAATTTTTTTTTATCTCTGCATCTGCCATATCTAAAATTTGTACTTTATGGTTCATATTAAAAAAATTCCTATGGCAAAACTGAATATTCACATATGTTTTCCTACAAGTTTTGACACATCCATTCTCATGAATATTCTTGAATCTTGATATGCCTAAATAATCCCCTAACCCTAACCCTGGACCCACCATATTTGAGTACTAACTCTAACATTTTCTACAACTGAAATTTATTTTATTGCAAAGCGTACATTCTTAGGTACATGTAGATGGGACTTTGTGCTTATATACCTATAATTTAATGGTGTAATCATTATTTTTTATATGTTCATTTATGTCATTTACCTATGCATCCTAATATGTAGAAAATTGTACTCTTAGGTCTAATAGGGAAGGAATAGACATGGACATTAACATAATTTATATATGTTTTTTACATATCTTCTTGCATTCATGCTTATGATTATGCATGCTCTCCATATATTATTTTATTTTATTTTTATTTTTTTGTGGTGCTGGTGATTGAACCCAGGGCCTTGTGCTTGTGAGGCAAGCACTCTACCAACTAAGCTATCTCCCCAGTCCCTGATATATTTTTAACATTATAAACTTAGCCCTAGACACAACAAAATTTGGAAGAACCCTTATTACTCCTTGAACCTGAAGTAATTTTTACATGACATCATATATAATTAGATGAAGATTTAAATTGTTTTCCCTGATGTACATAATTTTTTAAGGTGTAATTTTTTACAAAATCATGTGAATGCATAAATGTAATTTACATGTGCTTGCCTCAGGTAAAATTCTTAATTGTTTAACTAACATGAAGACAGTTCCCAATGAAAAAGAGTGTGCACTCATGTATCTGTACCTATATTCATGTGTTGATTCTTTAAAATATTTGTATTTCCTCATCCACCTATTACTTTCCTCTTATCCATAGCCCCATCCAAAATTTCATACTAAGTCTAACACTCCTCTACATGAAACCATACAATATTAGTTTAGTATTTATGAGCATTTTGTTTTTTTGACCTGAAATTTATTGATTTAATCATTTCCCCATTCCTATATATGCATGTTTGTCACTTAACTCTGCAATCTTGTTGGGTAAAAATTTACTAATACATCCAATGTTAACCTAACTTTCACAACAAAAAGTGTACATTCTTATGTGTTGCTTTACAAGGAATCACACATACATTCTTATTAATATTCATGTTTCCTGATACAACTATTTGTTCCCTAACCCCAATCCTAGACACACCCACAATTTGGTACAAACCATAATATATGCCCCAAAAGAAGTTAATTTAACATGAAATCATACATATTTAGGTGAATATTTATGGGCCCTTTGCATATGTTTCTGAAATTTAATAGAGTAATAATTAATATATTTAAATATATTCTTATCTGCCACTTACCTGCACATCTCTCATATGTAAAAAAGTATTAATATGACTTACATTGATACAATTTCCACACCAAAAATGTAAACTCCCACTTATTTACCTACATGTATTAATGCATGAATTCTCATGAATATTTATGCTTCCTGACACATTTTTTAACTAACCCTAACCCTAGTCCCACCCAAAATTTACTAATTACAAACTTACATCTACACGTAAATCTATTTTAAATAAAACCATCCACTTAGAGGAACACTGACAAGACATTGGCTTATATACCTAACATTAATGATGTAATAATAAACATATCCAAATATATGCATAGGAAACTTTTAACCTTGCATCCCTCATATGTAATAACATTACATGAATCTGTTAGCAAAAAGTGGATATTCATATATGTTTTCTGACATATATTTAAGGAAAACTTGATTCCTACTTCAATATCCCAGACCAAAATTGATTTTTATGATAGGACCTTATTTTCTACCTACACTACCTCCATTTTTATGATAGGAATTTGTTTTCTACCTACACTGACTCCCTGTGTTGAATGCTTGCTTCATTGACTGCTTTAGGCCTCCAAACTCATGTTACCATCCATGTTCCACCTGCTCATTTATTCATGACACTTAGCTGCCCCCATCCTTTCCTGCCTGTGAGACAAAGCCCTCCTTCAGAAGCTGGCCCTCACCTACTTCTTCAGTTGCATCTCTCCATTCCTCTCAGGTATTTCAAGAATACCTGTGTCAAACTACCAGGACATACTTCTCTGATTGAAGTGGTTTTTATCCTTTTCAGAATTTCTAACATTCCATGAGACACTAGATGGTAGCATAACTGTATTTAAGACTTTATCTAGAGTCCACCAGTGTCTGCCTATCTATCCACTGGCTTGGTTAATAAAAGTTGTTAAAATTAGAAAGTACTTCAGTACTGGTTTTGCAAGCATTCTGTATTTTTTTCATAAAACTCTTTAAAGTATTAATGGAATTATTCTCCAGCTATGAAATGTAGTAATATTACACTCACTATGGAGAGAGAATTCATTGTCATCTTGGAAAAGATGATAAATATAAGTATACAAATATCATTTATATATAAATATATATATATATATACATTTTTCTCACAATTTATTCACATGTAAAAGGTAAGTGTAGAAATTATTCATGACCTCTTCCTACAGCTGTTGTTTCTGGGATGCTCATTAAACCTTGTTAATGTTGAAGGTATTTGTGCTCTTTGCTGGGCTCTGATTGTGATAAGCCAATTAAAAGTATGTATGTATTTATATATGTATATATATACATATATGCTTTATATACATATATGCTATATATATATATATATATATATTGATGTGCCAAGTGTTATCTTGCTTGTAGTATCCCATCTATAGGCCTAGTGAAGAATCAGTGCTTTAAGGCAAAGAAGACTCTTAGTCTCTATGATAGGAGGATTTCTCGCCATTTAGAATAACTGGCCAGGTTGGTTATGAGTCTCAATAGAATATATATTTTATAACATAATATTATGATTAGGTAACAGGAGAATAAACGTGGCTGAACCTCATTTATTTATTCATTATGTATAGTTTACACATAATTATATGTTTATAATCTTGAGTACATATACTTACACACACACACACACACACACACACATATATATATATATATATATATATATATATATATACTAGTTGTGAGAACAATGCAGCTTAGTTTGGGTCCAAAGGCAGCTCAGACCCTTGAATCCAGGAGAGCAAGCATTCTGGGGTGTCCAGTCTGTGTTGCTGACCAATGACTGCACACAAAAAAACATCCCAGACACAGGAACTCACACCAAAGATTTAATTAGGCAAATGACCAAGTGTCCACTCTCAGGGTTTGGAGAGAAAGAGAGAGAGAAAATGTCAGGGGAACATCTTTTAAGTAGTTGAATTTTGTGTGCTAAGGGCAATCAGGCCAATTGCTGATGAGGAAGTTCATGGGCTAACAAGTGGACCAATGACTGGCTAGTATATTCACAGACTGACCTTCTGGGTTGTAAGATGGGAGGGGGAGAATTGGTTTCAGTGAAAGGGGGAGGGAGTGGCAAATGATTGCAGCTTTATGTTATATTCCCCCATTTTGTTTTTAAAAAACCACTTTTGGGTGCATGGGTGAAGATCCATCTTCAGTAACTGATTCCTACTGGATGTGGACATACAGCTGATTCTCGGGAGGGAGATGCCATTGCATTAGGCAGGAGTTGGGGACCAGATAGTTCTGGGAGTGCACTTATAGCCAGGCTCCTTCTTTTTCTGTGAGGTCCTGATATTCCTGTAATACAAGCTGTTTAATACTCTGATTAGAATAGTCTTTGGTCTCCAGAATGAGAGAAAGGGTGAAGGGTTTGATGGTCGTTAGTCTGAGATGGAGAAGTCCCACTGTATTGTTTGGAAGAAGCCTGCATGTTAGAAGCTGGAGAGGGGTTTGTGGATTGGAAGTACAACTTAAACCAAGAAATGTGTACACATCCTTTCAAACCTTGAAACTTGACAACCGTTGGCTTAGCCAGGATCATTGTATGGGGGTCCTGCTATTTGGGAAATAGAGAAGCTCTAGCTTCCTGAGGAGGAGAGATAAGAACTTGGTTTCCTACTTGAAGACTTTGAGCCAGGGGGCCAGACAAATGTCTAGGCATGGAGGAGTCAGTGTAATCCCATTGGAAAGCTCAAATGTGGTTTAGGAGAGGAACAGATGTGTGAGATGAAAGAAAGGAAGGATGGAATGACAGTACACCAGCTGAAAAGGGGAAATAGAAGGTTTCATTATTAGTGAATGAAGATACAGAAAAGCAAGGGGCAGGAGTTTATCCCAGTCAAGGTGAAGATCTAAAGAATTTAATTAAGGCATTTTTAGGAGTTCAGTTTGCTCGTTCTACTTTATCTGATGACTTTGGGTAAAAGGGAATGTGGAAATGCCAAGGGACCACAAAGGGCTTGGCAAGTTCTTGGAAAATTTGAGAGTTGAATTCAGGCTCATTGTCTGAATGGAAGGAGCTAGGCACTCCAAAGCAATGAATGCTTTCATGAAGGACGAAGGTAGAGACAGTGCCATTTTGTTGGAGGTGGGGATGGCTTCAACCCATCCTGAGAAGATATCTACCATAACCAAAATGTATTTAGATCTTCTTACTGTGGGCCTGTGAGTGAAATCAAGTTTCCAGTCTACCCCTGGAATGGTGACATGGGCCTGGTGAATCAGAAAAGTGGGGGACATGACAGCTGTAGGATTGTGTTGTAGGCAAATTTTACATGTGATGGAGATTTCTTTCAGAAATGAGATGTCAGAAAAGGATAGTTGCAGATGAGTCTTAATGAATTGTAAGAGTGATGAAATGTTAGGATGGAATAAATGGTGGAGGTAGAAAAGCATCTCCCTGTAGGGGGGCAGTGAAGGTAAGGGATAATGGAGAGTCATAATGGAGATTGGCTTGAATGACAGGGCAGTCCTTTTAGCCTCTTTATCTACTTTGTAGTACCCTGAAGATTTGAATGATTGTTCTGTCTCATGGGTTCAGCAATATAGAAGACCTATATTTGTTCAGAGGTGGAAAGCCTCAAGGAAGTTTAGGATGTATTTAGAGTTGATGATGAGTTCCCTTTTGTAGTAAGAAGGTCCCTCTCTTTCCAAATAGTGACATGGAAAAGGATAATGTAAAACCATATTTGCAGTCTGTGTAGATTTGTTTCATTATTTCAAATGTGTATATATTACTCTAAGAGTTTTTCATATCTTAAGTAAAAAATCCAAAAATTATGTGATAGCAGTAATAACATTCATTTTATAACACTCTAAGAAGTATCCATTAAATGGTAGAACTCAATTTTTACCAAAGTTTATTTGATCTGGAATGCAAATCAAAAGAAATATTAAAATCAAAAAAGAGTTTGAATGTTAAAAGAATTATCATGCCAGGGAGTTATTATAAATGAGAAGAGGAATGAACACGTTATGAAGACAACAAATTTGAGAAAAGAAAAATGCACAGAAGTATATCACAGAACCTGTTGCACACCACATGTATAGGTGATAAGTCTTTCATTATAAGGATGACCATTTTGTCCAATTCAATCTATAATAATAACCCAACAAAAATAAAGAAGTGGTCAAAGCAAAAATGTATAAAATTCTCCTGGAACACTACACTTATATATAATTAGGCAAGAACTCTTTGAAACATAAAAGCAGAAGTACCAGTTATCATTGCCTGACACTAATACACATTATAAATTTATAATATTGTGGTCATATAAAGACCAAAAAATCACAATAAAGTTGCAGAGGCATATCCATATGTACATAAATAATGTTTTTGTTAAGTGCAATAAAAGGACCTATATAAATCCAATTATATCAAGAAAGTAAACTGAATGAATAATATAATCCAACTTAAAGGTAGATATTAGAACCAGAGTCATGGACCACTGTTTGGGATTGTGTGCAGAATGTGTGCAACACTAGAATTATACACCATCACCCCCCCACCAGAAATCAGATATTCAGAGGGATAATTTTAAAAATACAGAAGAATATGAATGTCCTGACTCTCTCTCCACTCAAGGATGCTCTAAATAAATATCTACTCCTATTTGGGATTTCTCCTATATGTAAACTTAGAGGGATGTAAAAATCTAGCATAACTGAGTAGGAAAACTTGGGATATATGAGGGTAATACCATTTCTTGAGCAATGATCCTTACAACTGGGACAAGGTACTTAAATACACTGTCACCCTGAGTACAGGAGGACATATTGGGTCATAAATGTAGCACATTTAACTCTAAATTGCTTTTTGTTTGAGTTTTAATTTAACTGGGGCACACAGAGAAAGAAACTAGATATACATGGGTATGAAGATCAGAGAAAATGAGTAGTTTTCTATGAAAATTGTAGATTTGTGTTCTTATTTCACAGAACCAGGAAAGAAGAAGAGTTAAATCTCAAGGGTTTCTATTTTTCCCTAAAAGATACTTTCCAGTATAATCTGCACAATGCTGTTGCTAACATTTGAGCTTCTATCTATCTAGAACCAAAGACACAACAAAGAAAAATACAGTCCACAACTGGCATCCTAAGTGGTAGTGAAACACCACACAAGACCTGTTTTCCAGCTCACCTCAGTAATACTCAGCTCACCTCAGTAATAATTCCAGAGGTAACCAATTATTTCTCTAAGGAATTTGTCCAAAATTCAACTATTTAGGAATACAGCCTAAAACTCCATCTGTATATCTCCTTATATCACAAAGATGTGGCCCCACATTGGTATGCAAGCATTTCCATGGGCTACAATCTCCACCAAAAATGAAGAAAAAGGGATAAATGTACAGATTCCTGTTTATTTCTAAAATAGGTTCACATCACCTTCTTTTAGTGACTATGAGGCAGCCTGGGTTCTAACAAACTTTCATCATCATTTTAGCACACCATTCAATTTTAAGACTTTCTGCAGCCTGAGTACAGCTGTCAGAATGGCTACGATCAAAAAATGAAAGAATAGCTAGTACTCTAATTATATGGATATGGATGAAATAAACTTTCAAACTGTGATAGAATATGATTCCAGTAGAACCAATTGTTTAAAAGTCTTGAAAGTTGAAAGTTCTTCAAAAATTAATACAATAATAATTCAGATTGCATTTCCAAAGTATTTGTTATCAGTATGTTAAATAACTGGTTACATTATCATCTTCACTGTAGCAGTATTCACAGTAGACAAGGTTAGGAAACAACTGAAGTAACTTTTGGGTGAAGGGCACACCAGAATATTTCTCCCAGCTTTAGGGAAATCAGTTACTTCCCTTAGAAAATCTAACCCCTAAATTTAGTCTGCTCTCTAACAAGAAAAGCCCCAAATATTGATATTCATTGGACTTTCAAGAGACATTAGATGTGCCAGCTGTAGGATCCTAAAGTCAGAGAGTTCTGAAGCACAGTACCAGGAAAATACCAGAGTGGGGAAGGAACACCTTCTGACATAAGTTCCACCAGGGGGACTCTGAACAAAAATACATTGTGACAAGGGGCCTGGCCCTTTCAGAGACAAAAGAAGAATACAAACACATATTTTTGCAAAGGTCATGTAATTTTTCTATCATGTGAAATGCTCAAAAATTAAAAACAGCAACAACAAGTCTTTGCTTTGACTTTTTCTATGCTACTGGGGATTTGACACAGGAGCATGTTAAATGTGAGCTACACAACCAGTCCCTGTTTTAAAATTTTGAGACAGGTCTTTCTAAGTTGGCTATGCTGAACCTGAATTCCTGAAGTTGACCATGAAATTGCAAACATCATGCCTTAGCCACCTGTGTCTCTGGGATTATAGGCATGTGTCATTGTACCCAGTCAGAAAACAAGACCTTACACTGAAAAGAGGGGAAGTTGCCACTGAATATGGACAGGGAGCTGGAATTATAGGATGTTATGATATATATATATATATGTTTAGGCTTGGATACAGTGTTCTGAACTTCACATTTTGCTTCACATTTAGAACATTCAAGAGGTTCAGCCAGGGTGGCACTCATCTCTAATCTTAGCAGCTCATGATAGTGGGCACAAGTTCAAGGACTGATTCACCATCTGTTTCTAATAAAAAATAAAAAGTATCAGGGATATAGTTCAGTGGTGAAGGACCTCAAGGTTCAAAGCACAGTGCCACCATCCCACCAAAAAAGAAACAAAAGCTCAGGAAGAAAGAAAAACTGAGACATCTACAGACGATAGTCCATGACCCTCCTCATGCAGGAAAACAATACATAAACTTGTGATTTTGACAATCATCCCTCTCCACCATCCACCACACAAACTAGAATTTGCTGGAATGCTGGCATATATGTATTCAGATAGAATTTCAGATAGTAGCTGAAAACATTCTGCAGAAACAGGGCAGGACTTCTGGAGTCTGCTGCTGATATATGCCCTACTTAATTGACCAGTGAGGGTTCAGAATTAACAATCAACTCCTTATTTTGCAATTTGGCCTTAGACCTAATTGCCAGTTGATGATATGTTTCTTCCTATGATGAAAGTCCATAAATAAGCAAGTAGGCTTGGAATAAAGATGAATTCAGTTGCCAGGCATAATGGCACACATCTCAAAATCCCAGCAGCTTGAAAGGCTGAGGTAGGTATATTGCAAGTTCAAAGTCAGTCTCAGCAAATTAGCAAGAACCAGTCACTAAATAAAATATAAAAAAGTGCTAGTGATGTGTCTCAGTGGTTAAGTGCCCCTGCATTCAATCCCCAGTACAAACAAACAGAAAAAAAGTGTCTCATTTAAAAGTCCAAACACCTCTAATACATCACATGATTTATACAACTTTTCTTACTATTTTAGGACTTGGTTACTGGCACTTATTTAAAACGGCAGAATTTCAATGGGTAGGTGTGTGTGTGTGTGTGTGTGTGTGTGTGTGTGTGTGTGTGCATATATATAATTGTTAATATTTATATTGCTTGTTTTCTTGTATCTGGAATGAAATGAACCATGGCCAGCATTTGGAAGGAGAAAACCTACCTCTGGAAGCTTTCTGCTTAAATCTCCATGCTTTCACTCAGGGCAGTGTCTCTCCTGTTTTTTGGACCTGAGAAGAAATATGGGTAAGAAATTATAATACTCACCTAAAAGAAAAGCAGGTAAGGGACTTGCTTGAATGAATGTGTGTATATAGAATATTCACATATATTTCATATAAACAAAGCCCTTTTATATACCTTATTGTTTATTTGACTCCTTTTCTAGGGAAATCCTGGTTCACTTTTAAACAAGGAATGATAATACCTGTCAAATGTAATCCCAACTCTCCTTTACAAATCAGTAAAAAATACAGACTTCTATGTCATTTTCTAAACATAGCTGAGCATGGGTGATAGAGCATGGAGCAGACTACTCGTTTATTGGGGAAATAATAAAAGCAGTTCAAGGAAACAAAATCAATTATACCACTTTGAACCACCAAAGAAATAAAATTTGGAATTCAGACAAGGAAGTTTCAACATTTTATGTTGTGAATGTGGATGACATTCATGTCCACAGTGCAAAGGTTATTAAAAGCTTTTGAAAGAAAATTCATGTGAGTGGCAGATAATGGTGAAACAATCAGTATCTGCACCATGTTTTCCAGTTGGTTTTTCAGCTGTGGGCCACAGTACATAAATGTATTATAAGCCTCCATGAAGAGCATTATGCATCTGTGTTTTCCAGAATTATTTCCATTCGAGAAATGAGAAAACACAGTTTTCTGGACATTAAATGTCAACTCAGCTGCACAAAGAGAACTACCCAGGGACAGAACTATATAAAATTCCTTCAAAATGCCTCAAAGCCTGATTTGCTCCTGATGTAGAGGATATGTTTGAAGAATATTATTTTCTCTTCATTTTGAAAAGAGTACCTAGAGAATATATCCCAGAAACAAAACAATTTTTTCCCTCTTTCATATTAAGTTACTTCAGAAACTGATCTACCAACCTAGATTTCTTATGAGGTAAGTGCTTGGAGATTACAGGGTGCAGAAAAGCACATCACAGGTCTGGAGTCTGAGTATGACTCAGAAAACAAATAAATCTAAAAGGTTCATGAAAAATCTTTTTTTTTTTTTTTACAGCATTTAAATTTTTATTGTAAACAAATGGGATACATGTTGTTTCTCTGTTTGTACATGGCGTAAAGGCATACCATTTGTGTTATCATAAATTTACATAGAGCAATGTTGTTTGATTCATTCTGTTATTTTTTTCCCTTCCCCCCACCCCTCCCACCCCTCTTTACCCTCTATACAGTAGTTCCTTCCTCCATACTTGCCCCCCTCCCTAACCCTAACACTAACCCTTCCCTCCCCCCCATTATGTGTCAACCTCCACTTATTAGCGATATCATTCGTCCTTTGGCTTTTTGAGATTGGCTTATCTCACTTAGCATGATATTCTCCAATTTCATCCATTTGCCTGCAAATGTCATAATTTTATCATTCTTTATGGCTGAGTAATATTCCATAGTATATATATACCACAGTTTCTTTATCCACTCATCAATTGAAGGGCATCTAGGTTGGTTCCACAGTCTGGCTATTGTGAATTGAGCAGCTATGAACATTGATGTGGCTGTATTTCTGTAGTATGCAGATTTTAAGTCCTTTGGGTATAGGCCAAGGAGTGGGATAGCTGGGTCAAATGGTGGTTCCATTCCAAGTTTTCTAAGGAATCTCCACACTGCTTTCCATAGCGGCTGCACTAATTTGCAGCCCCACCAGCAGTGTATGAGTGTACCTTTCTCCCCACATCCTCGCCAACACCTGTTGTTGCTCGTATTCTTGATAATCGCCATTCTAATTGGGGTGAGATGGAACCTTAGGGTGGTTTTGATTTGCATTTCTCTTATTACTAGAGATGTTGAACATTTTTCCATATGTTTGTTGATTGCTTGTAGATCTTCTTCTGTGAAGTGTCTATTCATTTCCTTAGCCCATTTGTTGACTGGACTGTTTGAATTCTTGGAGTAGAGTTTTTTGAGTTCTTTATAGATTCTGGAGATTAGTGCTCTATCTGAAGTATGATTGGCAAAGATATTCTCCCACTCTGTAGGCACTTTCTTCGCATTGCTGATAGTTTCCTTTGCTGAGAGAAAGCTTTTTAGTTTGAATCTATCCCAGTGGTTGATTCTAGCTTTTATTTCTTGTGCTATGGGAGTCCTGTTAAGGAAGTCTGGTCCTAGACCAACAAGATGAAGATTTGGACCTACTTTTTCTTCTATAATCTGCAGGGTCTCTGGTCTGATTCCGAGGTCCTTAATCCATTTTGAGTTTAGTTTCGTGCATGGTGAGAGATATGGGTTTAGTTTCATTCTGTTGCATATGGATTTCCAATTCTCCCAGCACCATTTGTTGAAGAGGCTATCTTTTCTCCATTGCATATTTTTGGCCCCTTTGTCTAGTATGAGAAAATTGTATTTATTTGGGTTTGTGTCCGTGTCCTCTATTCTGTACCATTGATCTACCTTTCTATTTTGGTACCAATACCATGCCGTTTTTGTTACTATTGCTTTGTAGTAGAGTTGAAGATCTGGTATTGCAATACCCCATGTTTCACTCTTCCTGCTAAGGATTGCTTTAGCTATTCTGGGTTTCTTATTCTTCCAGATGAATTTCATAATTGCCTGCTCTATTTCTGTAAGGTACGTCATTGGGATTTTAATTGGAATTGCATTGAATTTGTATAGCACTTTAGGTAGTATGGCCATTTTGACAATATTAATTCTTCCTATCCAAGAACATGGAAGATCTTTCCATCTTCTAAGGTGTTCTTTAATTTCTTTCTTTAGTGTTGTATAGTTCTCATTGTAGAGGTCTTTCACCTCTTTTGTGAGATTGATTCCCAAGTATTTTATTTTTTTCGAGGCTATTGTGAATGGGGTAGTTTTCCTAATTTCTCTTTCTGAAGATTCATCACTTATGTATAAAAATGCGTTGGATTTATGGGCATTGATCTTGTAACCTGCTACTTTACTGAAATCACTTATGAGCTCTAAGAGTTTTCTGGTGGAATTTCCAGGTTCCTCTAAATATATAATCATGTCATCAGCGAACAGGGATAGTTTGAGTTCTTCTTTTCCAATTCGTATCCCTTTAAGTTCTTTGGTTTGTCTAATTGCTCTGGCCAGAGTCTCAAAAACGATGTTGAATAGAAGTGGTGAAAGAGGGCATCCCTGCCTTGTTCCAGTTTTTAGGGGGAATGCTTTCAGTTTTTCACCATTTAGAATGATATTAGCCATGGGCTTAGCATAAATGGCCTTTACAATATTAAGGAATGTTCCCACTATCCCTATTTTTTCTAGTGTTTTGAGCATGAAGGGATGCTGTATTTTATCAAATGCTTTTTCTGCATCTATTGAAAGAATCATGTGATTCTTGACTTTAAGTCTATTAATATGGTGAATTACGTTTATTGATTTCCTGATGTTGAACCAACCTTGCATCCCTGGGATGAAACCCACTTGATCATGGTGCACTATCTTTTTAATATGTTTTTGTATGCGATTTGCTAAAATTTTGTTGAGAATTTTTGCGTCGATGTTCATTAAGGATATTGGTCTGAAATTTTCTTTCCTTGATGAGTCTCTGTCTGGTTTAGGTATCAGTGTGATATTGGCTTCATAGAATGAATTTGGGAGGGTTCCCTCCTCTTCTATTTTATGGAATACTTTGAGAAGTATTGGAATGAGCTCTTCCAACATCTGGAGATTAAACAATATGCTATTATATGATGAATGGATAACAGAAGATATTAGGAAGGAAATTAAAAAATTCTTAGAGGTAAATGAGAACAAAGAAACATCATATCAAAACCTCTGGGACACTATGAAAGCAGTACTTAGAGGGAAATTTATTTCATGGAGCGCATTTAATAAAAGAAGTAAAACTCAACAAATAAACAACCTAACACTACAGCTCAAAGCCTTAGAAAAAGAAGAACAGAACAGCACCAAAAGTAGTAGAAGACAGGAAATTGTTAAACTCAGAGCTGAAATCAATGAAATTGAAACAAAAGAAACAATACAAAAAATCGACAAAATAAATAGTTGGTTCTTCGAAAAAATAAACAAAATTGATAAACCTTTAGCCACACTAACAAAGAGAAGACGAGAGAAAACCCAAATCACTAAAATTCGGAATGAACAAGGAAATATCACTACAGACAGGATGGAAATACAAAACATAATTAGAAGCTATTTTGAAAATCTATACTCCAACAAAATAGAAAATTTCGAAGACATTAACAGGTTTCTAGAGGCATATGAATTGCCTAAACTGAATGAGGAGGACATAAACAATTTAAATAGACCAATTTCAAGTACTGAAATAGAAGAAGTCATCAAAAGCCTACCAACAAAGAAAAGTCCGGGACCAGATGGGTTCTCAGCCGAGTTCTACAAAACCTTTAATGAAAAATCTTAAAGAAAAAAATATGTAACTATTTCTAAAAATATATGTCCTTTTGTTGCTATCTCTACAACTTATCATTCAGACAACAATAAATTATTATGCATGGGATAATCATGCCCTATGTCAAATCATATCCTATATTATTTTGTGTTAAAGGTTAAAATCTAGAAAACAGAACGCAGAATTCACTGTTAAAACATTAAAAAATCTTCAAGAAGAGGAGTGGATGTTTTAGTGAAAATGTTATTTAACAATTTACTTAACCAATGATTTTGACAAAATATATTCATTTTCCTGTAGCCATAGGGAAGTAAATTTTCCTTATTTATATTTCCTGTTAGAATCTTCAGAGATAAGTCCTAGAATTTTGTTTGAAACAACCACCATATACAAAACATTCAAGATACCTACAATACAAACTCAGGAGAATAAAAATGTAATTTTTTTTATCAATTAAAAGCAAAACTTTTTTTCTTGAAATTTAACACTATCTGCCTTTTTGGATATGTTTTCTTATCTTTAAAGTCAGAAAAGACAAAAGAAATGAAGTCAAATACCTTGAACTGTCAATTAATGGAGGGGATATTTCTATCTGTGTTTAATAATCATAAAAAATTCAAAATATATATTTAAGATATTTACATAAATGTAAAATAAAATTCCATCATAGGCAAACTAAATAATTTTGATGATGATGTAAAACAAATGAATATTCATAAAATCAAGAGGAGTTTATTATTTTTGTGGAACACTTGCTATTGAAGATATATGATAGTCACTGTCACAGAGACTTACAGAAATTACAGCATATGTGACCATAATAACATGTAAGAACACAACAGTATTCATCCAAACACAAACCATACAAACCTGGGGGCATGGTTCAAGTGAAAGTACATCTTGGAAGAGATAAATAATAATCTGTGGGGAAAATGGTTAATAGGAGTGAGTCACAATTTTAATTGTAGTATATCCAGTTTAAGAAATAGTATAAAACACCATGTTTAGGTTTTATATATGTGAAATATGTATATGATATTTCACATATATACATGTTTAGAAAGAAAATATGTAGAACGTATGAGAAAATAAATTCATTGGAAGTCAATAAAACACTCACTTCTCACTTACATATCCATTTGTAGATGATAAATCCCATCATTACAAAGAAGACAATTTATCATAAAATAACCACTATATATCCCAGTAAAATTGCTATGTACCTATATGAATATATCATAGTCAATTCTACTGTTATGTGTATCTATAAAGCAGCAATTTATAGAACTATAAATAAATGGAAGAGAGGAAAAATTACGAGAGGGAAAATGCAACTACTGGCTAATGAAGTGAAGTAAATATATTCGATGTTTTAATGATTACTTCAAAGTGAACCAAAATATTATGTAAAAGTATAATGAAATAATAAAAAAATCAACAAGCTTTACTTTCAATAAAATAAGAAATGAAATCAAAAAGTTTTAAGATTCATCCACAAAATTATATATAATTTTAGCCAAGAAATTTTTCAATTATAAGAGAAAAATGAGTACTTATCATTACCTGACATTCATGTATATTGTAAATCTCTATTATAATAATCACCAAGGTATCACAATATAAATTAAATCAATATATAAATCCATGTTTTTAAAATGATACACTTAATTGCTGTAGAAAAGTTTAAATAAATCAAACCATAACAAGGCCAATCTCAGCAACCAAGCTAGATCCCTTCTCAAAATAAAAAATAAAATTACTAGGGATATATCTCACTAATAAAGTATCCTGAGATTCACCTTCCAGCAACATAATACAAAGAAAAGGAAAGAAAAAAAGTGAAAATGAAAAATAACTAGCTCAGGAGAAAGCGAGGTCCCTATAGGCCACATTTTCTTTCCTGCAGGAAAATGGCATGTGGTAATTTGGAAATCTGATCACTATACAGGGCCCACCTCTCAATCACCAGCATCTGGGAAGATGCTGGGCCACAGGCACGTACCTACCAGATAGTATTTGAGGTAGGGTTTGAGGATGCCCTGTAATATTAAGGAAGGCAATAAGGGGTTTCTGCCAATGACATGCTGCTCCCTGGATGGCCAGCAGGACTGAGGGTGCACTGCTCCACAGGATGGCTCTGGCCTGTAGACTCCAGAGACTGCACAGAGTCCTGGTCTGCCAGCTACTCTTCCTGCCATAGCCAGTGCCGCCATTCCCCATGCTCATGTTGTTACTCACCACTCACCATTTCCGGGTGTTCAGGAGCAAGTCCTTATCTGTAGGTATCTTCAACACCTGCACAGCAGAGCCACCTGGGGCTCCAAAGCAGGAGAGTGAAGTCTAGAGTCGAATGGCAGATATGGCGGAAACAGGGGAAATGGAGAAGGTGGCTGAAGCCCGCCCTCAACACCCTGGCAGCACATAGGATTGGACAGTTCTAAGTGCTCTTGATTGGGTGGAGCTTCAGGCCTGCCTCTGGAGTCTGAGACCAGGAGACTTCTCTGTGTGTGACAGTGAATAATATCCAATCCAGACAAGAATAAGCCCAGAATGACAGGTTCTTGGTTGCAGGTTTTTTTTTTTCTTTTGAGGTCTGCGAATTGCAACCCAGAGCCTCCAATAAGCAGAATATTTTCATTTAGTGCTCTGTGAAGAAAATGCTCTTACTGATGCCACTATAAAATCACTTTATCCTCTCATTTTAGATGCCAAGGAATCACACAATTTTTTCATCAAAATTTTCATTCTTTAATAAGAACCTTTTCTATTTCCTCTCAACAGGCCCATTTCATCATTAGTAATTGTTGTCATTGCACTCCCTTTTTTCTCCTACTTCAGAAAGTGTAAACCCTCAAGGTTTACATTCTAATGCCCTTTGGCAGAGAGATATAAGTGATTTTTCTCCATTTATCCCTATTTCTTCTTACATGTTACTATAGATACATCCTCAGACCTTATATGGGCCAGTGCAAAACATTCAGAGAAGGTCTCAGCCTGTATCTCTCATATGCTTCTTTACATTGCCACCATTGGTAGACCTTATTGTTTAAAAACTGACAATGCCCCTGCATGTACTTCTAGTGCTTTTGCTCAGTTTTGTAATCAATGGAATATAACTCCATTGTAATCAGTGGAATTACTCACAATCTTCCTGGACAGGCCTTAGTTAAACATGCACATTGGACACTTAAAATGTGCCTTTTAAAATAAAAACAGAAAAGAGGACCTAGCCTTCCTTTTGTTAACAATACTCTCAATATTGCCTTGTTGAAAATAAATACTCTTAATGTACATTAAGAAGAAAATACACATGACTAATCCTCTGCCTTGGACAGGCATTTTACCCCTAAGGAACCACTAAAAAAGATTTATGTAAGACACTGAGTTCCAATAGATCTAATTTAGTAGGACCCTGTAACCTTGATTACATGGGGGAGAGCATATTTTGCTGTACATACTCCTACAGGTCCTGTTGGGATTCCTACCAGATGTGTGAGACTTCTGTTTGACTTGAGAGAATATTGTTTGTCCTTCTTTCAAGTTAAGAAAACTCTTTAATAACAGGTCAACCCAGGTTCTACATTGGGTCAAATGTTTGGAAACTACATGGTGCAAGAAAGCACAATATGGGCAAATGCTGCATCTATTTCCTACCATGCTGACACTTGACATGGTCCTGTTGAAAGATCATCCTACCTCTTGGGGGCCATAGGCATGGCATGTCTCCATGTGTAGATGCTTTTTAATATATCATTAGAAACTTGTTGGAAAATATTGGGAATGTTTTTATTGTATTGGGATACAAAAAGTACACAATAAAAATTTAGTAATAATACATAGATAAAATATATAAAAATAAAAAATTGTAGCTATGCTCAAGTTAAAAGAGCCTATGATTACTATAGTATAATCACTTCTAAATATAGATGGATAAGGAGACATTCCTCTGAACTTGAATATAGTGTTTACCTTTGTTGCTTTCCTAGTTTTAATAAGTGATTCTAGAGATAATTTACATAATAAAAATATTTAGGTTAGTCATAAATATAATGTGTTTTTCCTATGTTTAGACTAATCCTTTGAGAATCAAAATAAGATTGTAGTCCACCATTAAATGAAATAGAATAGACTGAATATTAACTGTAAGTTGATTTATTTGCCCTTTGTTAATAATAGTAAATGCTCTTCATTGTTAAACACTGGAGTTCGTAGTAGGGGTGGTTTCTCAGAAAATCTAGTGATGTGTTTGTTCTGGAGGTTGAAGGTGGACAGATCATGGTGCCTTCGATTTGGCTGGGGGACAGGGTTGTTTTGTCTGACTGGGAAATAAGTTTGTTTTGGTCTAGGCTGTCATCCAAAGGGAATATGTACTTTGAGAAGAAGCATAGGTATACATTTAAACATTTTTATTATTTTAAACTATCCATAAAATGATATAATCATTACTAAAGAAAGAAAAAATGTATATAAAGGCTGGCAGAAAAATAAAGATGGAGATTCTGCCTCAGAACCCTTGGTGTCTCTGTCCGCTGTTTCTCCACCTTGCCAATCTTTCCCATCCACCTAGTATCCTTGATCACTGCTAGAGCTGGACCCTTGCAGGTCAAAAATCTGAGTAGCACACAGGGAAGAAAATCACCTATATGACTACAAAATCAAGTGAAAAGTAACTCAAGTCTGTCAGTTTGGAGATTGGAACAAATGGAACAATGTGATTTTATTTGCCACAAGGAAGAGAGGTTAATTAAGAAAAATGAACTTTTTAAATTTCTAAACAAAGAATCCTGGCTGAGAGAAGCTGCTGCAGTCAGAGATTTCTTCTGCCAATAAAACTTCAGGAATTCTTTGGTGAGTAATCTGCCCATAGCTGTTAAAATGTTGCATGTGCACATCACTGCACTCAGTATTCCCTTTCAAGTGAGTCTGTCTTCAACAGTCAAATAGTTATTATTGTCAGCTCAATTGTATCCTCACTCCAATTCTCATATGTTGATGTTCCAAATACCTGGTAACTCAGACTGCAATTTCATTTAAATATATGCTTGTTTTAAAATTTTTATTTTTATTTTACATGGTGCTGGAAAATGAACCTAGTGCCTTGTGCATGCAAGGCAAGCACTCTATCAACTAAGTTATATACCAGCCCAATATATGGTTTTTAAAGTCATGGTTAATGCTAATCCAGTTAATTGGTGTAAAGCTTAAACTATTAATTTTTTTCTCATAAAAGCAGTAATAAGGACACAGAAGAATAAAAAAAATGTCATGCAAACAGAGTCAGAAGATAGCAATATACATGTCAAAGTGTGGGCCTCAAAGAAAACCATTCCTGAAAGCACCTCATATAGAGAATCTGGATGTAGCACAAATAAATTTCTGTTAAAGTCCATCTGTTATATGTCCATGACAGTCCAATGATATTGCTGCACCTACTGGGACACATATGCACTGCCCCAGTAGCATGGGTGAATGAAGGTCAAATCACATCACATTCCAAAAACATTGAACAACTGAACTGATACAACAAATAAAGTTTAATGTTGGAGTGTTGTAAAGGCATTGAGAACATTTTCAATGGGACTATAGATTTGTTTGTGGTATGGTACAGTCATGAAAAACCTGTGGACTACCTTTTACCTCATTTGTTTGTGTAACATTTTCTCCTCTTTGTGTCAATACTTTCCTTGGAAAGGTTATTTTTAAGTCTTCTAAAAGAACTAGAAGTACAATGGAGATGGCAGTTACATCCATATCCTGGGGAAGGTAGCTAAGACAAAAACAGTAGGAACTGAAAATAAATGTTCACTTCCCAGTAAACATTGGACTTTTTTGGGAATA